>NC_133102.1:18825247-19072476 GCF_022965805.1 Primulina eburnea
GTTGTAAAAAGTTGCATGCCATGCCTTGAAAATCAAAAAGTAGTCCCAACCTTTCACCTCCCATGCATGCATATTATATGGTTTTTAATCAAATTAAAAACCATGGACTAAATTTAATTATCTCAAACACATTTGAGACTAATTAAACATTACTTGAATTTACCCAAGTCCCACTAGTTAAATAATTATTTTAATTGAGCTCTACAAGACTCAATTATTTAATTAATTCAACACTTGAATTAATTTAATTATTTGGACTCTACTAGGTCCACTAGTGTTTAATTAATTCAACACTTGAATTAATTTAATTTAGTCCATAATAATGTTTATGAAAATCACAATTTTCAAATACATTATTCACTTGGCCAATTTTAATTTAGGAACACTTCCATAAATAAAATTTACATTTCTCTCATAGAAGTCATACTTCTATTTTTCTTTACACTTATAAACTCATTTATAAGTCGTTCAACCATTGAACTATTTTCTCCTTTATAGAAGTCATACTTCTAATTTTCCTTACGCTTATAAACTCCTTTATAAGCCGTTCAACACATTGAACTATTTTTACTTCTCAACGGGATCTAGAAAGCTAGTACTTGTGTGGCCCTCAATGGTTCATTGATACAACTAGCCGTGGGTTCACATCTCCATGTGATTCGGACTAAACATGTCCTTATGAGCATACCCCAATTGCTCCATTCTTACTTATCAACACCTTGATACAAGAACGTCAGAACTCAAGTCTGATAGTACCCAACCAATCATGTTAAACGCCTAGCAGCATCGCTTACATGATTCCCTAGGTATCAAATGATAGTGCCTGCAAGAACCATTCAATTATGGTTAGCGTACAGTACGGTCCCTTCAACTCATATATCCCGATCGATTCGACAACCATTGGTTTATCGAGAGTTGTCAATGAATCGATACTATGTGTCATGTCGTAGTTGCATCGATGGTGTAATCTATGAAACCCCTTTCATAATTACACCATACTCTGGCCAGAGATTTCAACCTACATACACATGATAACACATAGGATATCCATACCCGAAGGTAAGCGGTGAATCCCCGACTACAATGCATCGACTCCTATATGTTTCGACAGAACACCCAACCTTGCCACCTGATGACCCCATGAGAGTCGGTAAACAAGTCAAAGTGTATTCTAGCACATAGAGTCTCAATGTTGTCCCGGGTCATAAGGACTAATTCTGTACAACCATAAACCAGGACTTTTCCACTCGATAAGTGAGAACCACTTGGAAAGTCCTTTTATGGAGGGTTGTTCAGTGCACTCTACAAGGAGCACCTATCTGCATGTTCGGACATCACAATGTCCCCTACCAATGAAACATGGTACTCACATCGCAGATACTAGTCTCTAACTCGAGCGGCCTATATCCTTCTTAGTGGCGGCTGAATCGACTAGGAACCGTTTAGAATATACAGTATTACAAATATGAGTTTCATGATACTCATCATATGAGCATCTCATATTCTTTCTACTATTTGTATATTCAAGGGCTTTATCTATGCAGCTAGCATGGGTATACAGATAAAGATTTGCCAAAATAATAATTTCAAATATTATTAAAATAAAGATTGCTTATACATAGAGTTTCATTGTGAACACTCGGCCAACACTTGGCTCGACGGGCACCTACTCTAACAATCTCCCACTTGCACTAGAGCCAACTACCCATATGCATAAAACCCATTGATTCGCGATGCTTGTCGAATAATGGTCCAGGTAAAGGCTTAGCTAGTGGATCAACAACATAATCTGCGGAGCCGACTTTGTCAATAGAAACTACTCTTCTTTCACAATCTCTCCGAGGATGTGGTACTTTCTCAATACTAGTTTGGATTTCTGATGAGACCTTGGCTCCTTTGCTTGAGCTAAAGCTCCCGTGTTGTCACACAACACCGGGACAGGAGCAACTCCATTAGGAATGACGCCCAACTCTTGGACGAAATTCCTTATCCAAACACCCTCCCTTGCTGCATCTGATGCAGCAATGTATTCGGCCTCTGTGCTAGAATCCGTGATATTGTCTCGCTTGGAACTCAAACGGATGGACAACTGAAGTTGTAAATAGAATTTTGGGAACACTTTTGCGTGCTATTCTTAAAAGAACTTGGACTGACATTTATATGCAATTATTTTGGGGTTGCATAGGACTAAAAAGGGGAGGGATTCTATTTTTGGATTACTTTATGGGCTAAACTTTGCTCAATATTGTTGTAATCTACTACTTGTCATCCCAAAACGGATGGACAAACTGAAGTTGTAAATAGAACTTTGAGAACACTTTTGCGTGCTATTCTTAAAAGAACTTGGATTGACATTTCTATGGACTTTATTTGTGGTTGCCTAGACTAAGAAGGGGAGGGATTATATTTTTGGATTACTTTAGGGTCCAGGTAAATATATCTACCTCCCGCCAGAAGCTTTTTTAAGAATAGCACGCAAAAGACGTTCTCAAAGTTTATTTTTGGATTACTTTATGGGCTAAACTTTGCTCCATATTGTTGTAATCTACTACTTGTCATCCTCAAACGGATGGACAAACTGAAGTTGTCAATAGAACTTTGGGAACACTTTTGCGTGCTATTCTTAAAAAGAACTTGGATTGACATTCTATGGACTTTATTTTGGGGTGCCTAGGACTAAGAAGGGGAGGGATTCTATTTTGGATTACTTTATGGGCTAAACTTTGCTCAATATGTTGTAATCTACTACTTGTCATCCTCAAACGGATGGACAAACTGAAGTTGTAAATAGAACTTTGGGAACACTTTTGCGTGCTATTCTTAAAAAGAACTTGGACTGACATTTCTATGGACTTTATTTTGGGGTTGCCTAGGACTAAGAAGGGAGGGATTTTATTTTTGGATTACTTTATGGGCTAAACTTTGCTCCATATTGTTGTAATCTACTACATTGTCATCCTCAAACGGATGGACAAACTGAAGTTGTAAATAGAACTTTGAGAACACTTTTGCGTGCTATTCTTAAAAGAACTTGGACTGACATTTCTATGGACTTTATTTTGGGTTTGCCTAGGACTAAGAAGGGGAGGGATTTTATTTTTGGATTACTTTATGGGCTAAACTTTGCTCAAATTGTTGTAATCTACTACTTGTCATCCTCAAACGGATGGACAAACTGAAGTTGTAAATAGAACTTTGAGAACACTTTTGCGTGCTATTCTTAAAAGAAATTGGATTGACATTTCTATGGACTTTATTTTGGGGTTGCCTAGGACTTAGAAGGGGAGGGATTATATTTTTGGATTATTTATGGGTCCAGGTAAAATATCTACCTCTCGCCAGAAGCTTTTTAAGAATAGCACGCAAAAGACGTTCTCAAAGTTTATTTTTGGATTACTTTATGGCTAAACTTTGCTCCATATTGTTGTAATCTACTACTTGTCATCCTCAAACGGATGGACAAACTGAAGTTGTCAATAGAACTTTGGGAACACTTTTGCGTGCTATTCTTAAAAGAACTTGGATTGACATTTCTATGGACTTTATTTGGGGTTGCCTAGGACTAAGAAGGGGAGGGATTCTATTTTTGGATTACTTTATGGGCTAACTTTGCTCAATATTGTTGTAATCTACTACTTGTCATCCTCAAACAGATGGACAAACTGAAGTTGTCAATAGAACTTTGGGAACACTTTTTGCGTGCTATTCTTAAAAAGAACTTGGATTGACATTTCTATGGACTTTATTTTGGAGTTGCCTAGGACTAAGAAGGTGATGGATTCTATTTATGGATTACTTTATGGGCTAAACTTTGCACAATAAAGTTGTAATCTACCACTTGTTATCCTCAAACGGATGGACAAACTGAAGTTGTAAATAGAACTTTGGGAACACTTTGCGTGCTATTCTTAAAAGCACTTGGACTGACATTTCTATGCCCTTTATTTTGGGGTTGCCTAGGACTAAAGAAGTGGAGGGATTCTATTTTTGGATTACTTTATGGGCTAAACTTTGCTCAATATTGTTGTAATCTACTACTTGTCATCCTAAACGGATGGACAAACTGAAGTTGTAAATAGAACTTTGAGAACACTTTTGCGTGCTATCTTAAAAAGAACTTGGATTGACATTTTATGGACTTTATTTTGGGGTTGCCTAGGACTTAGAAGGGGAGGGATTATATTTTTGGATTATTTTATGGGTCCAGGTAAAATATCTACCTCTCGCCAGAAGCTTTTTTAAGAATAGCACGCAAAAGACGTTCTCAAAGTTTATTTTGGATTACTTTATGGGCTAAACTTTGCTCCATATTGTTGTAATCTACTACTTGTCATCCTCAAACGGATGGACAAACTGAAGTTGTAAATAGAACTTTGAGAACACTTTTGCGTGATATTCCTTAAAAAGAACTTGGATTGACATTTCTATGGACTTTTATTTTGTGGTTGCATAGGACTTAAGAAGGGGAGGGATATATTTTTGGATTACTTTATGGGTCCAGGTAAACATATCTACCTCCCGCCAGAAGCTTTTTTAAGAATAGCACGCAAAAGACGTTCTCAAAGTTTATTTTTGGATTACTTTATGGGCTAAACTTTGCTCTATATTGTTGTAATCTAACTACTTGTCATCCTCAAACGGATGGACAAACTGAAGTTGTCAATAGAACTTTGGGAACACTTTGCGTGCTATTCTTAAAAAGAACTTGGATTGAAATTTCTGTGGACTTTATTTTGGGGTTGCCTAGGACTAAGAAGGGGAGGGATTGTATTTTTGGATTACTTTATGGGCTAAACTTTGCTCAATATTGTTGTAATCTACTACTTGTCATCCTCAAACAGATGGTGAAACTGAAGTTGTCATATAACTTTGGGAACACTATTTGCGTGCGATTGTAATAGCCAGGCCCGGTGTACGGTACGATTTCAGCTTTACTTGTTATTTGGGTTATGTTGATTAGATGTTTAGAAGTTGTGTTTTGGGCCATAGTATATATTGGTTATTATTGTTTTGAGGTATAGTTGGTGTTGATTGTTCGTTTCAGCGTTTCGGATCGATTTTTAGTGGCTTTATTACTGTTCATTGCCGTAGCAAGAGTGCACCCGCGCTCTTAGAGGAGTGCCCCCGCGGTGTACTATTCATCATTTTGGATTTGGAGGGCCGTGGCATGACCGCACCCGCGGCAGTGCAAGGACGCACCCGCGGTGTGCACCGCACCCGCGGTAATTGTAGCACCGCACCCGCGGTGTTCGTGCATGGGATTCATTTTGGTTGGCCGTGAGCTTAGCGCACCCGCGGTGCTTGGTGTGACCGCACCCGTGGTGTAAGTATGGGCGAGTTTTTAAGTCACTTTTGGGAGTTGTTGGCCATACCTTACCTTATGTAAAGTTTATCTGTGAAACCGTCTCACGAACTTTTTGGGAGTTCTCCGTGATAAGGAGCTTAGTAAGTTTTTTGTGCGATTCTTTTTGAGGTTTCGAGTTAAGAGTTGTTTTGGACTTGATGTTTGTTGGGTTTAATGGATTATTTGACTTGTACTTGTGGATATAGAGTTGATATTGTGTTATTTATGGATTATTGTTGTAGGTGGTGTACAAGAGTTAGTTTGGAGGTGTTCTATTGGTTTGTAAGTGGAATTCATCCTTTTTGCTCACATGATATTATATGTATTGTGTTTTAAAGGTTTCAAAGTGTTATTCCCTTCCATTGATCTATTGTTATGTATTGATCCCATTGATTAATCTATTGGAGGCATTGATGTCTTCACTATTGTTAACAGGGAATACAGAGATAATATGAGATTGCGAACGACGGCTTTAAATGCTATTGAGAATTCAAATGTTGTTATTGGATTGATTGAATCATAGTCAGAGCCATTGCATGCAATTAGATGATATCGACCATAGGCTTTTATCCCCTCACAGTTATCGATTATATCGATGGGATATTGGCAACCACAGTCATAGATACTATTGATATCAATCCAACCATAGAAAAGAGAATACCATCGTATTGCTATATATTGCTATGCTATTGCTACAGTTATTGCTACAGTATTCATGTTTCAGAGTTGATGGTATTATGATTTCAAAGCCATGTTTTACCGAGTATACTATGTATCATTGCTATGTAGAGTTCCACTTGCTGAGTTTTTATACTCATTTCCAGTTATTTTCATGTGATGCAGATAAGAGTGACCGACCAGGGCAGTGATCGTGGAGGGGGTCATATGCATACACCGTTGGAAGGAAGACTATTTTGTATCATTTTGTCACATGATCACACTAATGATATTTTGTATTTTGTTATGTCATTGGAATGATCATGTTGTTATTTTGTAAACCATTTTTATGAAATGTAATTTGAAACTCCTTCCATATTTTAAAGGAAATTTACTTCCGTTGTATTATTTAATGTTACGGGTCAGGGTGTCACATTTAGTGGTATCAGAGCGTGTTCTTCGGACCAATGCATATGACTTCGTCTACTTTCAACTGTCCGGGTATGTTTTCTTGCATCTATCCATTGTTATATATATTGATTGGTGTCTTGTGAGCAATTGTAGAGTATGCCTCCTAAGCGTAAGGCGGCAGAGGTGAGGATAGTTCTTCCTCGAGAGTTGTCGACGAGTTCGGCAAGTTGCTTAAGGAGCAAGCCAAAGTTCATAGCGATCAGATTCAGCAGTTGCTCCGATTGCAGGAGCAGGACAGGGTAGAGGCCAAGTTAGAGGTCAGGTTGCTCAGGGCAGTTGGCACTGATGCCGTCTTTTCTGCTTTCAAGAGAATGGATCCACCGGAATTCGCAGGTAGCAACCGATCCTCTAGTTGCTGTCGAGTGGGTCAAGGCGCTTGAAGCTATCTTCGATTATCTCCAGTATGAGGACAAAGACAGAATCAGCTGTGCAGTGTTCATGTTTGGTTAAAGCTGCACGTATCTGGTAGAATTGCCACGAAAGTTGGAGTTGATGTTGCGACACTGAAGTGGTCAGAGTTCACGGACTTGTTCTATGACAAGTATTTCCCCGATGCACTTCGAGCGAGGAAGGTTACGGAGTTCTTGGAGCTTCGTCAGGGGAGCATGGATGTTAGTCAGTATATTCTGAGTTTGAAGAGGGTTGCCTATTTGCTCCATATGTTGCATCCAATGATAAAGATAAAGGCCGCTCATTTCATTCGAGGCCTTAGAGCTGAGATTCGTCGTGATATCAACATGTCCAAGGCTGTTACTTTCAAGGAGATTGTGTCCAAAGCATTGTTGGCCGAGCAGGATGAGAAGGACATCGCCAGGGAGAGGCAGGAGAGACATCAAGCTGTTGCTCAGAGAGGCCAGGGTTCTAATCAGAGGGGCAAGGATCGTTTCAAGGGCAAGGGCAAGATGGAGCCGAGTCCTAGACCACCGCCAGTTCATTTGATCCCGAGAAGCCACTGTGTCCAAAGTGTGGCAAGCATCATCGAGGAGAGTGCAGATTGGTCACTCATACTTGTTTTCGTTGTGGCACGGCAGGCCACGTTGCCAGAGATTTCCGCGAGGAGCTAGCCAAGGGAAGGTGCAGGTCGTATCTTTACGATGTCGAAGGAAGGTATTAATCATGATTCTTCATTGATCTCTAGTACTATTTTGATTTCAGGCAGAGTAGCTACGACTTTGGTAGATACTGGTGCTACTCATTCTTTTATGTCTGATTGTTTTTGAGATCGTTGGGTGTAGTCCTTCTGTTCTTCCCCTTCAGCTTAGTGTTATTTTGCCTTCGGGGGACGTGTTGTGCCCGACATCGATTGTGTTTGCGTGCCCTGTTCGTATTGAGGAGCGAGTTGTCTTCGCCGATTGATTGTTATTCCTATGGTTGCTTTCGATGTTATTCTTGGCATGGATTGGCTTTCGACTTACCGTGCAGTTATCGATTGTGTTGCTAAGACAGTAGCTTTTGCAGATGATGGCCAGGGAGGAGTTCTCGCCAGCTCAGGTACTTCGCTGGTCATTCCTTTTATTTCTTGTATTGAGGCTGAGAGGTTGATGTGTAGAGGTTGTGATGGATTTCTTGCTTCTATTGTGGATGTTGATAGACTGATTAAGTTGAATGTAGATGATATCGATGTTGTGAGGGAGTTTGCTGATGTGTTTGAGGATGATGTTCCGGGTTTGCCGCCGGACAGAGATGTTGAGTTCGTTATCGATCTAGCTCCTGGTACGGTTCCTATCTCTAAGGCTCCGTACCGGAATGGCTCCTACTGAGATGAAGGAGTTGAAGGCGCAGTTGCAGGATCTTCTAGATAAGGGTTTCATTCGTCCGAGTTCTTCGCCTTGGGGAGCTCCGGTTCTTTTTGTTAAGAAGAAGGATGGATCTTTGCGGCTGTGTATCGACTACAGGGAGCTCAACAAAGTGACTGTCAAGACAAGTATCCGTTGCCACTGATAGATGATTTGTTTGATCAGCTCCATGGTGCCACTGTGTTCTCAAAGATTGATCTTCGGTCTGGCTACTATCAGTTGAAGGTTATGGAGTCTGATGTCCCTAAGACGGCTTTCAGGACCAGGTATGGTCATTTTGAGTTTCTTGTGATGTCTTTTGGTTTGACCAATGCCCCTTCAGTCTTCATGGATCTGATGAACCGAGTGTTCAAGCCATTCTTGGATAGCTTTGTCACTGTTTTCATCGACGATATTCTTATCTATTCCAAGACCAGAGAGCTTCATGCAGAGCATCTCAGAGTTGTTCTTCAGTTGTTGAGAGAGAGGAGACTGTTTGCCAAGTTGAAGAAGTGTGAGTTTTGGCTGGAGCAGATTTCTTTTCTGGGCCATGTCGTTTCGAGAGATGGCATTGCTGTTGATCCATTGAAGATAGAGGCGATTCAGAATTGGCCTATTCCTACTACTGTCTCTGAGGTACGCAGTTTCCTTGGTTTGGCGGGTTACTATCGTCGTTTCATTTCAGATTTTTCCAAGATTGCCCTGCCATTGTCCAATCTGACGAGGAAGACTGTGAAGTTCGAGTGGTCTATCGATTGCCAGAGTGCATTTCAAGAGTTGAAGGACAGGTTGACGACAGCTCCTGTTCTTTCTTTGCCTAGTGGTTCTGAGGATTTTGTGGTCTATACCGATGCGTCGAAGAGAGGCTTTGGTGCAGTGCTGATGCAGCGAGGTAAGGTTATTTGCCTATGCGTCTCGCCAGTTGAAGGATTATGAGAAGAATTATCCGACGCACGATTTGGAGCTTGCAGCTGTGGTTTTCGCCCTGAAAATTTGGAGACATTATTTGTATGGCGAAAAGTGTGAGATCTTCACAGACCACAAGAGTTTGAGTATCTGTTCTCTCAGAAAGAGCTCAACATGCGGCAGCGGAGGTGGTTAGAGCTGGTTAAGGATTATGATGTGACTATCAGTTACCACACAGGGAAAGCGAATGTTGTGGCTGATGCTTTGAGCCGCAAGTCGAGTGCTTCATTGAGTTCTTTGATTCAGAGGCCATTGTTGATGGATTTGCAGAGAGAGGAGATTGATCTGGTGATTCCAGGTACCATTGCTCGCTTTTCAGCGTTGGTCATTCGATCTAATTTGACGGACAGGATCCGTAGAGAGCAGGCGACTGATGTGCAGTTTCTAGAGTTGAGAGTTAGAGCTGAGGAGAGGGGTAATTCAGAGTTTGGTTCGAATGGTGATGGATTAGTAACTTTCAGAGGCCGTATTTGTGTTCCTATTGGCGACGATATTCGTAGAGACGTCTTGACAGAGGCTCATACCGCACCTTATTCGATTCATCCAGGCAGTACAAAGATGTATCAGGATCTTCGTCGACTCTACTGGTGGCCAGGTATGAAGAAAGATGTTGCTTTGTTCATTTCTCAGTGCCTTACTTGTCAGCAGGTGAAGATTGAGCATCAGAGGCCTGCTGGGACATTGCTATCTTTGTCGATTCCTCAGTGGAAGTGGGAGCATATCACTATGGATTTCGTGACTGGTCTGCCCAGGACGCAGAGAGGTTTCAATTCTATTTGGGTCATTGTTGATAGATTGACCAAGTCAGCGCACTTTCTACCAGTCAAGACGACGTACTCCATGAATCAGTATGCCGAGGACTACATTGCAGAGATTGTTAGACTTCATGGTGTGCCCGTGTTGATTGTGTCTGATCGTGACCCCAGGTTTACCTCCGAGTTTTGGAAGAGTCTTCACAGAGCTATGGGTTCTCGATTAGCTTTCAGTACAGCTTATCATCCTCAGAGCGACGGTCAGTCAGAGAGAGTCATTCAGATTCTTGAGGATATGCTCAGAGCTTGTACTATTGATTATTCTGGTAGCTGGGATTCTAAATTGCCACTTGTGGAGTTCACGTACAACAATAGCTACCAGGCGACGATTGGGATGGCACCGTATGAGGCACTTTATGGCAGGAAGTGCAGATCTCCTTTGTTTGGGATGAGGTTGGAGAGAGGAAGATGTTGGGTCCCGAGTTGGTCCAGCAGACGGCCGATGTTGTTGCTGTGATCAGAGAGAGGATGAATACTGCTCAGTCGAGGCAGAAGAGCTATGCAGATGTTCGTCGTAGACCTTTGCAGTTCGAGGTTGGCGACCACGTGTTCCTTAAGATAGCACCTCTCAAGGGTGTGATGAGATTTGGCAAAAAGGGTAAGCTGAGTCCGAGGTTTATTGGCCCTTTTGAGATCTTGGACAGAGTTGGTGACCGAGCCTACAGATTAGCCCTACCGCCCAATCTTGACAGTGTCCATAATGTGTTTCATGTATCGATGCTCAGGAAGTATATTGCAGATCCTTCCCATGTTCTTCGCCACGAGCCATTGGACTTGACGCCGAATTTGACATACCAAGAGATTCCGATTCAGATTCTGGATCGCACAGTTAGAGTTCTGAGGAACAAAGAGATCGGCATCGTTAAAGTCCTTTGGAGGAACCATTTGATTGAGGAGGCTACGTGGGAACCAGAGAATGAGATGAGAGAAAGGTATCCTGAGTTGTTCGTGCCGTGACGTCAATTTCGCGGAAGAAATTCCTCTAAGGAGGGGAGATTGTAATAGCCGAGCCCGGTGTACGGTACGGTTTAAGCTTTACTTGTTATTTGGGTTATGTGATTAGATGTTTAGAGTTGTGTTTTGGGCCATAGTATTATTGGTTATTATTGTTTTGAGGTATTAGTTGGTGTTGATTGTTCGTTTCATCAGCGTTTCGGATCGATTTTTAGTGGCTTTATTACTGTTCATTGCCGTAGCAAGAGTGCACCCGCGCTCTTAGAGGAGTGCCCCCGCGGTGTACTATTCATCATTGTTGGATTTGAAGGCCGTGGCGACCGCACCCGCGGCAGTGCAAGGACGCACCCGCGGTAATTGTAGCAACCGCACCGCTGTGTTTCGTGCATGGGATTCATTTTGGTTGGCCGTGAGCTTAGCGCACCCGCGTGCTTGTGTGACCGCACCCGCGGTGTAAGTATGGGCGAGTTTTTAAGAATCACTTTTTGGGGAGTTGTTGGCCATACCTTACCTTATCTTCTTCCCATCATTTTCGAGATTCTCTCCATTGCAAGGGTTTTTCTCCATTTTCTTTAGCTTCCTACCTTTGATTCTTGGAGTTATTTGGATTTTCGACTTGAGATCAACGTTCTCCGTGGTATAAGGAAGCTTAGGTAAGTTTTTGGTGCGATTCTTTTGAGGTTTTCGAGTTATGAGTTGTTTTGGACTTGATGTTTTGTTGGTTAATGGATTATTTGACTTGTACTTGTGGATATAGAGTTGATATTGGTGTTATTTATGGATTATTGTTGTAGGTGGTGTACCAAGAGTTAGTTTGGAGGTGTTCTATTGGAGGCATTGATGTCTCACTATTGTTAAAAGGGAATACAAGAGATAATATGAGATTGCGAAACGACGGCTTTAAATGCTATTGAGAATTCAAATGTTTTTATTGGATTGATTGAATCATAGTCAGAGCATTGCATGCAATTAGATGATCATCGACCATAGGCTTTTATCCCCTCACAGTTATCGATTTATATCGATGGGATATTGGCAACCACAGTCATAGATACTATTGATATCAATCCAACCATAGAAAAGAGAATACCATCGTATTTCTATCTATTGCTATGCTATTGCTACAGTTATTGCTACAGTATTCATGTTTCAGAGTTGATGGTATTTATGATTTCAATGCCATGTTTTACAGATTATACTATGTATCATTGCTATGTAGAGTTCCACTTGCTGAGTTTTTATACTCATTTCAGTTATTTTCATGTGAAGCAGATAAGAGTGACCGACCAGGGCAGTGATCTTGGATGGGGGTCATATGCATACACCGTTGGAAGGAAGACTATTTTGTATCATTTTGTCACATGATCACACTAATGATATTTTGTATTTTGTTATGTCATTGGAATGATCATGTTGTTATTTTGTAAACATTTTTATTAAATGTATTTTGAAACTCCTTCCATATTTTAAAGGAAATTTTACTTCCGCTGTATTATTTAATGTTACGGGTCAGGGTGTCACACTATTCTTAAAAAAAACTTGGATTGACATTTCTATGGACTTTATTTTTGGGTTGCCTAGGACTAAGAAGGGGAGAGATTCTATTTATGGATTACTTTATGGGCTAAACTTTGCACAATAAAGTTGTAATCTACTACTTGTTATCCTCAAACGGATGGACAAACTGAAGTTGTAAATAGAACTTTGGGAACACTTTTGTGTGCTTTTCTTAAAAGAACTTGGACTGACATTTCTATGCACTTTATTTTGGGGTTGCCTAGGACTAAGAAGGGGAGGGATTCTATTTTTGGATTACTTTATGGGCTAAACTTTGCTCAATATTGTTGTAATCTACTACTTGTCATCCTCAAACGGATGGACAAACTGAAGTTGTAAATAGAACTTTGAAAACACTTTTGCGTGCTATTCTTAAAAAAAACTTGGATTGACATTTCTATGGACTTTATTTTGGGGTTGCCTAGGACTAAGAAGGGGAGGGATTATATTTTTGGATTACTTTATGGGTCCAGGTAAACATATCTACCTCTCGCCAGAAGCTTTTTTAAGAATAGCACGCAAAAGACGTTCTCAAAGTTTATTTTTGGATTACTTTATGGGCTAAACTTTGCTCCATATTGTTGTAATCTACTACTTGTCATCCTCAAATGAGTGGACAAACTGAAGTTGTCAATAGAACTTTAGGAACACTTTTGCGTGCTATTCTTAAAAAGAACTTGGATTGACATTTCTATGGACTTTATTTTGGGGTTGCCTAGGACTAAGAAGGGGAGAGATTCTATTTTTGGATTACTTTATGGGCTAAACTTTGCTCAATATTGTTGTAATCTACTACTTGTCATCCTCAAACAGATGGACAAACTGAAGTTGTCAATAGAACTTTGGGAACACTTTTTGCGTGCTATTCTTAAAAAGAACTTGGATTACATTTCTATGGCCTTTATTTTGGAGTTGCCTATGACTAAGAAGGTGAGGGATTCTATTTTTGGATTACTTTATGGGATAAACTTTGCACAATAAAGTTGTAATCTACTACTTGTCATCCTCAAACGGATGGACAAACTGAAGTTGTAAATAGAACTTTGGGAACACTTTTGCGTGCTATTCTTAAAAGAACTTGGACTGACATTTCTATGCACTTTATTTTGGGGTTGCCTAGGACTAAGAAGGGGAGGGATTCTATTTTTGGATTACTTTATGGGCTAAACTTTGCTCCATATTGTTGTAATCTACTACTTGTCATCCTCAAACGGATGAACAAACTGAAGTTGTCAATAGAACTTTGGGAACACTTTTGCGTACTATTCTTAAAAAGAACTTGGATTGACATTTCTATTGTAATGCCCGAGATTCTAATTAGATTAATATGAGATTATTGATTATGACTTAATGTGGTTACAGCCGGGCCAGTCCGAGATTTTATTGGACCAAGAAATATGAAGAGCCAAGATTTGGGCCGAGAGTTTGGCGCCCGGGCGGAAGTATTTGACCGCCCGAGCGCCAATGTTAAAAGCAAGAAAGTCGAACACTGCTCGCCCGGGCGGAAGTTTTTGTCCGCCCGAGCGAGACTGAATCGCACAGGAGGGCCGAGAGTTACTCGCCCGGGCGGAAACTTATGTCCGCCCGAGCGAGAGATGTGTTCGGTAAAGGAATGGGCCACGTCGTGTAATACATGCACGGATATATATATGTATATTCAGAAACGAAATGAATCAGAGGAAAAAGAAGAAATCGAGACCCCTTTTCCAAATTGATTTTAGAATTCGATTTGTGATCAATCCGTCCGTTAGATTTTAAATCCGACTTCGGTACCGAGTTCCTATCGACGTAGGCTTCTACTGGACGTAAGTTTTACTACGTTTTGACATGTTTTGAAATTATGATGTTGTTAGACTTGAACACACGTCATATATGTTATTCTTGACATGTTAGACAACGTAGAATCGAAGTCAGATTAAGAAACGGACTGAATATGGAATTGTTATGAATTTCAGAATGAAATTGACTAAAATTGATACCAGATTTGTACCATAGTTGATTGTGAATCATTGGAATTGGTACAGACGGATATAGTATTATCATTATCCCAAGATTGTACTGTGGTACTGTCAGAATTTGATAAAACAGAGGTGTTGTGATTTGATTTGAATATTTATACAGAATATTGGTATTGTCATTGCCAGATTGAGTATTGACAGACGTTGAATCGAGACTTCGATTGTATCAGAGCGACAAGAAAGGTATAAATAAATGTTGATTCGGGATTGCACAACTCGAGTTAGGTTTGACTTGAGTTTTCCTAAATCACATACTTTATTTTATTGCATTGATATTTGCAGATTATCAGATTGATATGTTAATGTATTGACTTAGAACAGAGTCAGAGTCCGAGTCTAGGGCTGACAGCCTAACTAGGGCAGAACCGCCGAGTCTTTCTCAGAACCGATGAGACTCTAGACTTACGGTGTATCGACGAGCTTCAGATGTAGATCGACGTCTATCTCAGACACACTCGATACAGTATACCAAAGTCTAAATTAGGATGGGATCCCTAGAATTGAGATAAGATAAGATTAGATCACGAGTCATGGATTCATGTAGTCAGATTAGATACATGCTTCGATGTTTGTTTATGCTTTTGTATATGTTTTATATGATTGCATGTAATACATTATTTATACTGTGATATTTATATCTCACCGGAGTTATCCGGCTGTTGTCTTGTTTGTATGTGTGCAAGACAACAGGTGGGACAGGTACAGGGTCACAGAGGTGAACATAGATCGAGATTAGAGTGGTGATACCGGACTTGGACTAGAGCTAGGGTTTAAACACTTGATAGTAGATGTTGAACCTGAGATGTAAATTATTGTATGATGTTTTAGATTTATACTTTTATACTGACATGTATAGGAGTTTGATTTCCATTACCTTCCGAATTTTAAAAAAAAAAAATTTAGACCCTGTTTATTATAATTGATTAATTAGTCTCAATCATGATTAAAAAGATGATTAGCGTCCGGGTCCCCACATCTATGGACTTTATTTTGGGGTTGCCTAGGACTAAGAAAGGGAGGGATTCTATTTTTGGATTACTTTATGGGCTAAACTTTGCTCCATATTGTTGTAATCTACTACTTGTCATCCTCAAACGGATGAACAAACTGAAGTTGTCAATAGAACTTTGGGAACACTTTTGCGTGCTATTCTTAAAAGAACTTGGATTGACATTTCTATGGACTTTATTTTGGGGTTGCCTAGGACTAAGAAGGGGAGGGATTTTATTTTTGGATTACTTTATGGGCTAAACTTTGCTCCATATTGTTGTAATCTACTACTTGTCATCCACAAACGGATGGACAAACTGAAGTTGTCAATAGAACTTTGGGAACACTTTTTGTGTGCTATTCTTAAAAAGAACTTGGATTGACATTTCTATGGACTTTATTTTGGAGTTGCCTAGGACTAAGAAGGTGAGGGATTCTATTTTTGGATTACTTTATGGGATAAACTTTGCACAATAAAGTTGTAATCTACTACTTCTCATCCTCAAACGGATGGACAAACTGAAGTTGTAAATAGAACTTTGGGAACACTTTTGCGTGCTATTCTTAAAAGAACTTGGACTGACATTTCTATTCACTTTATTTTGGGGTTGGCTAGGACTAAGAAGGGGAGGGATTCTATTTTTGGATTACTTTATGGGCTAAACTTTGCTCCATATTGTTGTAATCTACTACTTGTCATCCTCAAACGGATGGACAAATTGAAGTGGTCAATAGAACTTTGGGAACACTTTTGCGTCCTATTCTTAAAAAGAACTTGGATTGACATTTCTATAGACTTTATTTTGGGGTTGCCTAGGACTAAGAAGGGGAGGGATTTTATTTTTGGATTACTTTATGGGCTAAACTTTGCTCCATATTGTTGTAATCTACTATTTGTAATCCTCAAACAGATGGACAAACTGAAGTTGTCAATAGAACTTTGGGAACACTTTTGCGTGCTATTCTTAAAAAGAACTTGGATTGACATTTCTATGGACTTTATTTTTGGGTTGCCTAGGACTAAGAAGGGGAGGGATTCTATTTATGGATTACTTTATGGGCTAAACTTTGCACAATAAAGTTGTAATCTACTACTTGTCATCATCAAACGGATGGACAAACTGAAGTTGTAAATAGAACTTTGGGAACACTTTTGCGTGCTATTCTTAAAAGAACTTGGACTGACATTTCCATGCACTTTATTTTGGGGTTGCCTAGGACTAAGAAGGGGAGGGATTCTATTTTTGGATTACTTTATTGTCTAAACTTTGCTCAATATTGTTGTAATCTACTACTTGTCATCCTCAAACGGATGGACAAACTGAAGTTGTAAATAGAACTTTGGGAACACTTTTGCGTGCTATTCTTAAAAGAACTTGGACTGACATTTCTATGCACTTTATTTTGGGGTTGCCTAGGACTATGAAGAGGAGGGATTCTATTTTTGGATTACTTTATGGGCTAAACTTTGCTCCATATTGTTGTAATCTACTACTTGTCATCCTCAAACGGATGGACAAACTGAAGTTGTCAATAGAACTTTGGGAACACTTTTGCGTGCTATTCTTAAAAAGAACTTGGATTGACATTTCTATGGACTTTATTTTGGGGTTGCCTAGGACTAAGAAGGGGAGGGTTTTTATTTTTGGATTACTTTATGGGCTAAACTTTGCTCCATATTGTTGTAATCTACTACTTGTCATCCTCAAACAGATGGACAAACTGAAGTTGTCAATAGAACTTTGGGAACACTTTTGCGTGCTATTTTTAAAAAGAACTTGGATTGACATTTCTATGGACTTTATTTTGGGGTTGCCTAGGACTAAGAAGGGGAGGGATTCTATTTATGGATTACTTTATGGGCTAAACTTTGCACAATAAAGTTGTAATCTACTACTTGTCATCCTCAAACGGATGGACAAACTGAAGTCGTCAATAGAACTTTGGGAACACTTTTGCGTGCTATTCTTAAAAGAACTTGGACTTACATTTCTATGCACTTTATTTTGGGGTTGCCTAGGACTAAGAAGGGGAGGGATTCTATGTTTGGATTACTTTATGGGCTAAACTTTGCTCCATATTGTTGTAATCTACTACTTTTCATCCTCAAACGGATGGACAAACTGAAGTTGTCAATAGAACTTTGGGAACACTTTTGCGTGCTATTCCTAAAAAGAACTTGGATTGACATTTCTATGGACTTTATTTTGGGGTTGCCTAGGACTAAGAAGGGGTGGGATTTTATTTTTGGATTACTTTATGGGCTAAACTTTGCTCCATATTGTTGTAATCTACTACTTGTCATCCTCAAACAGATGGACAAACTGAAGTTGTCAATAGAACTTTGGGAACACTTTTGCGTACTATTCTTAAAAAGAACTTGGATTGACATTTCTATGGACTTTATTTTGGGGTTGCCTAGGACTAAGAAGGGGAGAGATTCTATTTATGGATTACTTTATGGGCTAAACTTTGCACAATAAAGTTGTAATCTACTACTTGTCATCCTCAAACGGATGGACAAACTGAAGTTTTAAATAGAACTTTGGGAACACTTTTGCGTGCTATTCTTAAAAGAACTTGGACTGACATTTCTATGCACTTTATTTTGGGGTTGCCTAAGACTAAGAAAGGGAGGGATTCTATTTTTGGATTACTTTATGGGCTAAACTTTGCTCAATATTGTTGTAATCTACTACTTGTCATCCTCAAACGGATGGACAAACTGAAGTTGTAAATAGTATTTTGAGAACACTTTTGCGTGCTATTCTTAAAAAGAACTTGGATTGACATTTCTATGGACTTAATTTTGTGGTTGCCTAGGACTAAGAATGGGAGAGATTATATTTTTGGATTACTTTATGGGTCCAGGTAAACATATCTACCTCCCGCCAGAAGCAGTTTTAAGAATAGCACGCAAAAGACGTTCTCAAAGTTTACTTTTGGATTACTTTATGGGCTAAACTTTGCTCCATATTGTTGTAATCTACTACTTGTCATCCTCAAACGGATGGACAAACTGAAGTTGTCAATAGAACTTTGGGAACACTTTTGCATGCTATTCTTAAAAAGAACTTGGATTGACATTTCTATGGACTTTATTTCTGGGTTGCCTAGGACTAAGAAGGGGAGGGATTCTTTTTTTGGATTACTTTATGGCTAAACTTTGCTCAATATTGTTGTAATCTACTACTTGTCATCCTCAAACAGATGGACAAACTGAAGTTGTCAATAGAACTTTGGGAACACTTTTTGCGTGCTATTCTTAAAAAGAACTTGGATTGACATTTCTATGGACTTTATTTTGGAGTTGCCTAGGACTAAGAAGGTGAGGGATTCTATTTATGGATTACTTTATGGGCTAAACTTTGCACAATAAAGTTGTAATCTACTACTTGTCATCCTCAAACGGATGGACAAACTGAAGTTGTAAATAGAACTTTGGGAACACTTTTGCGTGCTATTCTTAAAAGAACTTGGACTTACATTTCTATGCACTTTATTTTGGGGTTGCCTAGGACTAAGAAGGGGAGGGATTCTATTTTTGGATTACTTTATGGGCTAAGGTAAACATATCTACCTCTCGCCAGAAGCTTTTCTAAGAATAGCACGCAAAAGACGTTCTCAAAGTTTATTTTTGGATTACTTTATGGGCTAAACTTTGCTCCATATTGTTGTAATCTACTACTTGTCATCCTCAAACGGATGGACAAACTGAAGTTGTCAATAGAACTTTGGGAACACTTTTGCGTGCTATTCTTAAAAAGAACTTGGATTGACATTTCTATGGACTTTATTTTGGGGTTGCCTAAGACTAAGAAGGGGAGGGATTCTATTTTTGGATTACTTTATGGGCTAAACTTTGCTCAATATTGTTGTAATCTACTACTTGTCATCCTCAAACAGATGAACAAACTGAAGTTGTCAATAGAACTTTGGGAACACTTTTTGCGTGCTATTCTTAAAAAGAACTTGGATTGACATTTCTATGGACTTTATTTTGGAGTTGCCTAGGACTAAGAAGGTGAGGGATTCTATTTTTGGATTAATTTATGGGATAAACTTTGCACAATAAAGTTGTAATCTACTACTTGTCATCCTCAAACGGATGGACAAACTGAAGTTGTGAATAGAATTTTGGGAACACTTTTTCGTGCTATTCTTAAAAGAACTTTGACTGACATTTCTATGCACTTTATTTTGGGGTTGCCTAGGACTAAGAAGGGGAGGGATTCTATTTTAAGATTACTTTATGGGCTAAACTTTGCTCCATATTGTTGTAATCTACTACTTGTCATCCTCAAACAGATGAACAAACTGAAGTTGTCAATAGAACTTTGGGAACACTTTTGCGTCCTATTCTTAAAAAGAACTTGGATTGACATTTCTATAGAATTTATTTTGGGGTTGCCTAGGACTAAGAAGGGGAGGGATTTTATTTTTGGATTACTTTATGGGCTAAACTTTGCTCTATATTATTGTAATCTACTACTTGTCATCCTCAAACAGATGGACAAACTGAAGTTGTCAATAGAACTTTGGGAACACTTTTGCGTGCTATTCTTAAAAAGAACTTGGATTGACATTTCTATGAACTTTATTTTTGGGTTGCCTAGGACTAAGAAGGGGAGGGATTCTATTTATGGATTACTTTATGGGCTAAACTTTGCACAATAAAGTTGTAATCTACTACTTGTCATCATCAAACGGATGGACTAACTGAAGTTGTAAATAGAACTTTGGGAACACTTTTGCGTGCTATTCTTAAAAGAACTTGGACTGACATTTCTATGCACTTTATTTTGGGGTTGCCTAGGACTAAGAAGGGGAGGGATTCTGTTTTTGGATTACTTTATGGGCTAAACTTTGCTCAATATTGTTGTAATCTACTACTTGTCATCCTCAAACGGATGGACAAACTGAAGTTGTAAATAGAACTTTGAGAACACTTTTGCGTGCTATTCTTAAAAAGAACTTGGATTGACATTTCTATGGACTTTATTTTGTGGTTGCCTAGGACTAAGAAGGGGAGGGATTATATTTTTGGATTACTTTATGGGTCCAGGTAAACATAACTACCTCCCGCCAGAAGCTTTTTTAAGAATAGCACGCAAAAGACGTTCTCAAAGTTTATTTTTGGATTACTTTATGGGCTAAAATTTGCTCCATATTGTTGTAATCTACTACTTGTCATCCTCAAACGGATGGACAAACTGAAGTTGTCAATAGATGTAATGCCCAAGAATTTGATTATAGTAATCTGAAATGATTTGGGTATGATTACCGTAATCTGGAATTAATCTGAAATGATTTATTAATTAATTACGGTAAATATAAACGGAACGGATCGGACTAGAACACATGAGAAAGGTGTAAATTGGGTGTGTATGTGTGAGAAGGCTCGCGCATGTGCGCAAATGCGCGGACTAGGCAGTAGGCTTCGCGCATATGCGCGGAGTGACTGCGCGCATATGCGCGAAGGAGGCAGTAGCATGCCTACATTTCGATTGACCTCGCGCATATGCGCCGATAGTGTGCGCGCATATGCGCGAGGCAGTGTGCAAGACACGCGCGGAGATTTTGTTCTCGCGCATATGCGCCGCAATGAATCGCGCATATGCGCGAGACGTGCAATAGGCACACTCGGCCACTTGGCTCATTGCATGTGCGAGATATATATATATATATATATATATATATATATATATATATATATATATATATATATACATGTAAACGTTATTCAGATGCAAAAATCGAGAATCTGGGAGGAAAGCTTCAAGTTTCTTTCGATTTAAGAATTGTGATTTTACGAGCGATCCGTCCGTCAGAATTTAAATCCGACTTCAGTACCGAGTTCCTATCAACGTAGACTACAACTGGACGTAAGTTTTGCTACGTTTAGACATGTTTTGAATTTATGATATTGTCTAAATTGAATAGGACTTAGATATGATGTTCTTGACACAGTAGACATCATATATCTGAATTCAGATTGAAGAACGGACTGTGTATGGAATTGTTATGAATTTTCAGAGTTTATTCGATTGTAATATACTGAATTGATATCAGAATCATGGTATTATTGATTTTGTGATACTGGGATTGATATCTGATTTGTACTATATCACTGGATATGTTGATATTAGTCAGATTGGGATCAGATGAGTTGTTGAATTGTTATTCTGATAGTGTATTACCGGGATTGCGGGATTGTATAGAATTGATATAGAACTTGGTATTAATATTGATATTGACTATGAGTTTTTGTATTATATCGGTGATGTTGGGATTGACGGGGTTACTGAGATTGTATTATTATAACGTCGAAACATCAGTGAATTGATATTGATCAGACTCAATATTGATGGTGATTATATCGTGATATTGTCGATATGAATTGGATTGTGTCTTGATTCGATATTGGTCAGAATGGGCTTTGAATTGAGCTGTAGATTGACACAGTCTATTTGATATTGTGAATTCAGATTGACATGGACAGACGTGAAATGGAGTCTTCGTCTTCGTCAGATCATGAAGACAAAGGTATAAGTCAATGTGGTATTGGGAGATGGACTTGAGTCGGTTTAGACTTGGGTTTCCCTAAATCACATACTTTACTTTATTGCATTGATATTTGCATTGATTGATTGATATACTTGTTTTCTTGAGTTATAGATTACAGGTATTCGAAGAGTAATCTTATGACAGAAATGCCGTTAGTGGTGGGATCACCACAGGCACATTGCACGATGTCATAAGATGGTATATTGGCGGATGTGCCCAAGTCTGTCACTGGATGTTTGGTTATCGATGTGGATAGATTGATAGCTTCTTCTATTACTGTTGGTTGATATTATATCGATGTGGATAGATGTATAGCTTCTTCTATTACTGTTAATTGATATTATATCGATGTGGATAGATTCATCGTTCCTTCTATTACTGTTAATCGATGTTATATCGATGTGGATAGAATCGGACTTTGTTCTATTACTGGTAATCGATATCATATCAATGTGGATAGAATCAGGGCTTGCTCTATTACTGGTAATCGATAATATATCAATGTGGATAGAATCAGGGCTTCGTCTATTACTGTTAATCGATACTGTATCGGTGTGGATAGAACTGGAGTCTTTTCTATTACTGTTAATCGATACTATATCGACGTGGATAGAACTGGAGTCTTTTCTATTACTGTTAGTCGATATATACATGCCAACTTCTGGAACCGGGATCCCTAGACTAGGATTGAGTCTAGTCTGAATTTTGTAGCTACAAGTATTGTTGACAGTGTGTTATTGATTATGTTTCAGATTGTTACATATTGTTGATACCTGATTACATGCTCTATATTTGTTATATGATTGCATGTTTCATTGATTTATACTGGGAGTTATTCTCACCGGTTTATCCGGCTGTTGTCTTGTCTGTATGTGTACTTGACAACAGGTGGGACAGGTTCAGGGTCGAGGAGATGAGGAGAGATCGAGTTAGAGTGGAGACTTCGGACTTTGATCTGAGATAGGGTTTGAACACTTGACATTAGTTGTTAAACTATAGTTTGAAAAAATGTTTTGTAATAAAGGAATTGTATTTTATATACTGAGATGTATATATGTTTTATTTCACTACGTTCCGCAATTTAAAAAGAAAATTATTTTTTTAGACCCTGTTTTATAATTGATTAATTAGTCCCAATGATGATTAAGAACTTGATTAGCGTTCGGGTCCCCACAACAGAACTTTGGGAACACTTTTGCGTGCTATTCTTAAAAAGAACTTGGATTGACATTTCTATGGACTTTATTTTGGGGTTGCCTAGGACTAAAAAGGGGACGAATTCTATTTTTTGATTACTTTATGGGCTAAACTTTTCTCAATATTGTTGTATTCTACTACTTGTCATCCTCAAACAGATGGACAAACTGAAGTTGTCAATAGAACTTTGGTAACACTTTTTGCGTGCTATTCTTAAAAAGAACTTGGATTGACATTTCTATGGACTTTATTTTGGAGTTGCCTAGGACTAAGAAGGTGAGGGATTCTATTTTTGGATTACTTTATGGGCTAAACTTTGCACAATAAAGTTGTGGGGACCCGGACGCTGATCTTCTTCTTAATCATCTTTGGGATTTAATTATCAATTAAGATAAACAGGGTCTAAAAATTTTTCTTTTTAAAATATAAGTGTGGAAGGTAATGGCATCTAAATAATATACATATCTGTATAAAACTACAATTCAGTAGAAAAGTACAATACTGTACAACAGTCTTTTCAATTAATCTAAGGTTCAACTACTAAAGTTCAAGTAATAAAACCAAATCTATCTAAGTCCGGAATCACCACGCTAAACTCGTCTTCTCTCATCATCTTCTCGACCCCGATCTTGCCCCACCTGTTGTCATGCACACATACAAAACAAGACAACAGCCGGATAACTCCGGTGAGACTAAATCTCAGTATAAAACATGGTAAGCATGCATATAAATAAACTAAATCATAAAACATGCTATCATGAACATATTCAACAGTAATAGATTTCATAATCTATGAAATCTACTCAAAATAAGCATGCCACTCAATTCAGATAAACATGCAATTCAAATCAAATCATATAAACATGCTATCATACTGAAAGCAATAAACATGGGTTTCGTAGTCTATGAAACCACGTCTCTAAACACATGCAGTTCTAGTCAAATCATGTCTAGACTCGACTCAACTATAACTCTAGGGATCCCGGGGTGAATAAGACGATCTGTCACCTACTCTCCAATCGGGGTGACGGTACGTCTTATTCCTAGACTTCGGTCTGATCTGTATCGAATAATCTACAATAGGACGATGTCTGCTCCTATGTAACGATACAACGAACGTCTAGAAGTCTGACTGATCTGTCAAACTTTTCTATCTTAATGCAATGCATAACAATCTGTAAACAATGCATAATCATCTCAACATATAAACAAAGCATATTCAAATCAGAATATAAAAATAATCTAGTATGTGATTTTATTGGGAAACTCAAATAGGATCTTATTTGAGTTATGTCTTCCCGTATATCACATGAATTATACCTTTGTCTTCCCTGTCTGACGAAGACGATGACCTGTATCTAAATCTGTCCATATCAAATCTGAAAAGACAATATCGAATACATAGTATCAATGAATAACTCAATTCATAATCTGTTCTGATCAATACTCAACTCAGTACATAATTTGATCAATATCTGAACAAGATACAATTCAATCCATGTCATCGATATCACAATACAATCTGAATCATATCTGAATCTGATTAATCTAAATCAATACTGAATCTGATCAACCTAAATCAACTGATGTTTCGACGGCATAATAATACGATCTGAATAACCTCGTCAAACTGAACATCACAGATATAATTCTAGAACGTATAATCAATACTGATATAACTCATAATCTCATTGATACCATAAATCTGATATCGAATCTTAGTCAATATCTTTCAAAAATCATAACAATTACAGAAACAGTCTGTTCTTTAATCTGACTTCAATTCTACAATGTCTACGATAGTAGAAACACCATATCTGAATCATATTCGATTCTAGCAACATCATATTTTCAAATCATGTCTAAACGTAACAAAACTTACGTCCTTGTGTAGCTCTTGGTGAAAGGAGCTCAAAACTGAAGTCGGATTCAAATTCTGATAGACGGATCTTGCCGAATCGAAATTTTAAAGAAAATAAAAGCTTGAGAATTTCCATGGAAGCTTTCGGTTTTTTCCTTCATGCAATTCTGAATTTTAAAGTGCACAATGACACGTTAATGGGGTGACCAAGACAAGTGTCCCACTCAATTTTCCATATTTGCACTTTAGTCCCTCAACTTTTCACTAATTGAAAATTAGCCCCCGCTCAATCTTTTAAATTCAATTCAATCCTAAATAATTCCATTTCAATCCTAAATAATTGCAAACATCTTGGAATATAATTCAACACTCCAAAAGTTTCCAGTTACATATTCTCGGGTTAAAATAATATCATCTTTATTATCCCGGGCCTTACAAAAGTTGTAATCTACGACTTGTCATCCTCAAACGGATGGACAAACTGAAGTTGTAAATAGAACTTTGGGAACACTTTTGCGTGCTATTCTTAAAAGAACTTGGACAGACATTTCTATGAACTTTATTTTGGGGTTGCCTAGGACTAAGAAGGGGAGGGATTCTATTTTTGGATTACTTTATGGGCTAAACTTTGCTCAATATTGTTGTAATCTACAACTTGTCATCCTCAAACGGATGGACAAACTGAAGTTGTAAATAAAACTTTGAGAACACTTTTGCGTGCTATTCTTAAAAAGAACTTGGATTGACATTTCTATGGACTTTATTTTGGGGTTGCCTGGGACTAAGAAGGGGAGGGATTATATTTTTAGATTACTTTATGGGCTAAACTTTTCTCCATATTGTTGTAATCTACTACGTGTCATCCTCAAACGGCTGGACAAACTGAAGTTGTAAATAGAACTTTGAGAACACTTTTGCGTGCTATTCTTAAAAAGAACTTGGATTGACATTTCTATGGACTTTATTTTGGGGTTGCCTAGTACTAAGAAGGGGAGGGATTCTATTTCTGAATTAGTTTATGGGCTAAACTTTGCTCAATATTGTTGTAATCTATTACTTGTCATCCTCAAATGGATGGACAAACTGAAGTTGTAAATAGAACTTTGAGAACACTTTTGCGTGCTATTCTTAAAAAGAACTTGGACTGACATTTCTATGGACTTTATTTTGGGGTTGCCTAGGACTAAGAAGGGGAGGGATTTTATTTTTGGATTACTTTATGGGCTAAACTTTGCTCCATATTGTTGTAATCTACTACTTGTCATCCTCAAACGGATGGACAAACTGAAGTTGTAAATAGAACTTTGAGAACACTTTTGCGTGCTATTCTTAAAAAGAAATTGGACTGACATTTCTATGGACTTTATTTTGGGGTTGCCTAGGACTAAGAAGGGGAGGGATTCTATTTATGGATTACTTTATGTCAGTCCAAGTTCTTTTAAGAATAGCACGCAAAAGTGTTCCCAAAGTATTCTCAAAGTTCTATTTACAACTTCAGTTTGTCCATCCGTTTGAGGATGACAAGTAGTAGATTACAACAATATTGAGCAAAGTTTAGCCCATAAAGTAATCCAAAAATAGAATCCCTCCCCTTCTTAGTCCTAGGCAACCCCAAAATAAAGTGCATAGAAATGTCAATCCAAGTTCTTTTAAGAATAGCACGCACAAGTGTTCCCAAAGTTCTATTTACAACTTCAGTTTGTCCATCCGTTTGAGGATGACAAGTAGTAGATTACTACAATATTGAGCAAAGTTTAGCCCATAAAGTAATCCAAAAATAAAATCCCTCACCTTCGTAGTCCTAGGCAACCCCAAAATAAAGTCATAGAAATGTCAATCCAAGTTATTTTTAAGAATAGCACGTAAAAGTGTTCCTAAAGTTCTATTTACAACTTCAGTTTGTCCATCCGTTTGAGGATGACAAGTAGTAGATTACAACTATATTGAGCATAAAGTTTAGCCCATAAAGTAATCCAAAAATAGAATCCCTCCCCTTCTTAGTCCTAGGCAACCCCAAAATAAAGTCCATAGAAATGTCAGTCCAAGTTCTTTTTAAGAATAGCACGCAAAAGTGTTCCCAAAGTTCTATTTACAACTTTAGTATGTCCATCCGTTTGAGGATGACAAGTAGTAGATTACAACTTTATTGTGCAAAGTTTAGCCCATAAAGTAATCCAAAAATATAATCCCTCCCCTTCTTAGTCCTAGGCAACCCCAAAATAAAGTCCATAGAAATGTCAATCCATGCTCTTTTTAAGAATAGCACGTAAAAGTGTTCTCAAAGTTCTATTTACAACTTCAGTTTGTCCATCCGTTTGAGGATGACAAGTAGTAGATTACAACAATATTGAGCAAAGTTTAGCCCATAAAGTAATCCAAAAATAAAATCCCTCCCCTTCTTAGTCCTAGGCAACCCCAAAATAAAGTGCATAGAAATGTCAATCCAAGTTCTTTTAAGAATAGCACGCACAAGTGTTCCCAAAGTTCTATTTACAACTTCAGTTTGTCCATCCGTTTGAGGATGACAAGTAGTAGATTACTACAATATTGAGCAAAGTTTAGCCCATAAAGTAATCCAAAAATAAAATCCCTCACCTTCGTAGTCCTAGGCAACCCCAAAATAAAGTCATAGAAATGTCAATCCAAGTTATTTTTAAGAATAGCACGTAAAAGTGTTCCTAAAGTTCTATTTACAACTTCAGTTTGTCCATCCGTTTGAGGATGACAAGTAGTAGATTACAACTATATTGAGCATAAAGTTTAGCCCATAAAGTAATCCAAAAATAGAATCCCTCCCCTTCTTAGTCCTAGGCAACCCCAAAATAAAGTCCATAGAAATGTCAATCCAAGTTGTTTTTAAGAATATCACGCAAAAGTGTTCTCAAAGTTCTATTTACAACTTCAGTTTGTCCATCCGTTTGAGGATGACAAGTAGTAGATTACAACAATATTGAGCAAAGTTTAGCCCATAAAGTAATCCAAAAATAGAATCCCTCCCCTTCTTAGTCCTAGGCAACCCCAAAATAAAGTCCATAGAAATGTCAGTCCAAGTTCTTTTTAAGAATAGCACGCAAAAGTGTTCCCAAAGTTCTATTTACAACTTTAGTATGTCCATCCGTTTGAGGATGACAAGTAGTAGATTACAACTTTATTGTGCAAAGTTTTACCCATAAAGTAATCCAAAAATATAATCCCTCCCCTTCTTAGTCCTAGGCAACCCCAAAATAAAGTCCATAGAAATGTCAATCCATGCTCTTTTTAAGAATAGCACGTAAAAGTGTTCTCAAAGTTCTATTTACAACTTCAGTTTGTCCATCCGTTTGAGGATGACAAGTAGTAGATTACAACAATATTGAGCAAAGTTTAGCCCATAAAGTAATCCAAAAATAGAATCCCTCCCCTTCTTCGTCCTAGGCAACCCCAAAATAAAGTCCATAGAAATGTCAATCCAAGTTCTTTTTAAGAAGATCACGCAAAAGTGTTCTCAAAGTTCTATTTACAACTTCAGTTTGTCCATCCGTTTGAGGATGACAAGTAGTAGATTACAACAATATTGAGCAAAGTTTAGCCCATAAAGTAATCCAAAAATAGAATCCCTCCCCTTTTTAGTCCTAGGCAACCCCAAAATAAAGTGCATAAAAATGTCAGTCCAAGTTCTTTTAAGAATAGCACGCAAAAGTGTTCCCAAAGTTCTATTTACAACTTCAGTTTGTCCATCTGTTTGAGGATGACAAGTAGTAGATTACAACTTTATTGTGCAAAGTTTAGCCCATAAAGTAATCCATAAATAGAATCCCTCCCCTTCTTAGTCCTAGGCAACCCCAAAATAAAGTCCATAGAAATGTCAATCCAAGTTCTTTTTAAGAATAGCACGAAAAATGGTTCCCAAAGTTCTATTGACAACTTCAGTTTGTCCATCTGTTTGAGGATGACAAGTAGTAGATTACAACAATATTGAGCAAAGTTTAGCCCATAAAGTAATCCAAAAATAGAATCCCTCCCCTTCTTAGTCCTAGGCAACCCCAAAATAAAGTCCATAGAAATGTCAATCCAAGTTCTTTTTAAGATTAGCACGCAAAAGTGTTCCCAAAGTTCTATTGAAAACTTCAGTTTGTCCATCCGTTTGAGGATGACAAGTAGTAGATTACAACAATATGGAGCAAAGTTTAGCCCATAAAGTAATCCAAAAATAAACTTTGAGAACGTCTTTTGCGTGCTATTCTTAAAAAAGCTTCTGGCGAGAGGTAGATATGTTTACCTGGACCCATAAAGTAATCCAAAAATATAATCCCTCCCCTTCTTAGTCCTAGGCAACCCCAAAATAAAGTCCATAGAAATGTCAGTCCAAGTTCTTTTTAAGAATAGCACGCAAAAGTGTTCTCAAAGTTCTATTTACAATTTCAGTTTGTCCATCCGTTTGAGGATGAAAACTATTAGATTACAACAATATTGAGCAAAGTTTAGCCCATAAAGTAATCCAAAAATAGAATCCCTCCCCTTCTTAGTCCTAAGCAACCCCAAAATAAAGTGCATAGAAATGTCAATCCAAGTTCTTTTTAAGAATAGCACGCAAAAGTGTTCCTGTAAGGTTCGAGATTATTAGTTTTAATTTACGAAAGATTCGGAGAATACGAGAATGCATGAAATGCAATGAGGGAAGAAAATACATGAGAAATGAGGGTTTTGCAAGACCGCACCCGCGCTCAGAACAAGAGTGCACCCGCGGTCATAAATCATGGAATTTTGAATGTGCTGCCGAAGCCATACCGCACCCGCGGTGCTTGTAGACACCGCACCCGCGGTGCATGGATAATAAGTTGGCCAAAATTTCCGTAGCATCACCGCACCCGCGGTGCAGCAAGACCGCACCGGCGGTGTACAGACCGTACCCGCGGTGTTGTAAAGACCGCACCCGCAGTCTACATTTTAGGAAAATGAAATTGTGGCCGAGAGCATAGCGCACCCGCGGTGCTGACTGAGAAAAGAGATACTTCAGGCTCTTATGATCGGAATAGATCTCAAATTTCTCGCCATACAGATAATGACGCCAGATCTTCAAGGCAAAGACAATCGCCGCCAATTCAAGATCATGAATCGGGTAACGGGTCTCGTGCGGCTTCAGCTGTCTAGAGGCGTACGCTATCACGTGTCCTCGCTGCATAAGAACACATCCTAGCCCTCTGTGAGATGCATCACAATATACAACGAACTCACCTGTACCGGTAGGAATCGTCAAGACAGGCGCACTAGTCAGCCTATTCTTCAGCTCAACAAAACTACTCTCACACTCTTCTGACCACACAAATGGCATGTTCTTCTGTGTCAACTGAGTGATAGGCTTCGCTATACTTGAGAAGTCTCGAATAAAACGTCGATAATACCCGGCTAGACCCATGAAACTGCGTATCTCTGGCACAGAAGTCGGTCTCGGCCAACTGATCACAGCCTCAACTTTACTCGGATCTACCGCAATACCCTCTCCAGATATAATATGCCCCAAGAAGACAACCTGTCGCAGCCAGAATTCACATTTGGACAGTTTGGCATACAACCGCTCATTTCTCAAAGTCTTCAATACAATCCTCAGGTGATCTGCATGCTCAGTCAAACTCTTCGAATACACCAAAATGTCGTCAATAAACACAATCACAAAATCATCTAAATATCTCTGAAAAATGCGGTTCATCAAACTCATAAACACCGCAGGTGCATTCGTCAACCCAAAAGGCATAACAACAAACTCGTAATGTCCATACCTGGTTCGGAATGCAGTCTTCGGTATATCAACATCTCTAACTCGGAGCTGATGATACCCTGATCTCAAATCGATCTTCGAATATACAGAAGATCCCTGTAACTGATCAAACAAGTCGTCGATGCGAGGCAAAGGATACTTGTTCTTCACGGTTTCCTTGTTCAGCTGTCTGTAATCAATACACAATCGCATCGAACCATCTTTCTTTCGAATGAAAAGCACCGGAGCACCCCAAGGAGATACACTGGGTCTGATATATCCCTTGGACAAAAGATCCTCCAAATGTGCTTTCAACTCTTTCAGCTCTATCGACGCCATCCTATACGGAGCTCTCGAAATAGGAACAGAACCGGGCATAAGATCTATGCTGAAATCAACCTCTCGAACCGGAGGCAACCCTGGAATCTCATCAGGAAAAACATCTGCAAACTCGCAAACCACTGGCAGATCTGCCAATGCTGGGCTCGACTTCAGTAGATCTACTGAATATACGAGAAAGCCCTCTGCTCCTCTCTGAAGCAATCTACTCATAGTCAGAGCAGATACTAATGGAATCCGAGATCTGGAACCCTTGCCATAGAATTTCCACTCAGCTGTCATTTTGGGTCTGAATCTGACAATCTTGTGGAAACAATCCACAGTGGCCCTGTACTTGGTTAACATATCTATGCCAACTATACAATCAAAATCAGCTAAGCCAAGTACTACACAATCAAGATCGATCTCATGCCCTTCAAACTGAAGCATACAGTGTCTAACAGTAGTTACAGATATCAAACCACTCCCCAACGGAGAAACTATAGACACTACTGTAGACATCGACTCAACAGGTAATGCATGTCTCAATGCAAAATGTTCAGAGATGAATGTATGAGATGCACCTGTGTCAATCAACACATATGCAGGATAACCGCAAAGAAAACAGTTACCTGCAATGACATCATCTGGCGCCTCCTGCGCCTGCTCCTCTGTCAGGGCAAAAACACGTGCCTGCTGTCTGGGAGGCTGACTCACGGTCTGACTACCTCCTGGTCTCTGCTGAGTCTGTGTGGAGGGTGGCTGAAAGGAGTGTACAGAAGATGCCTGTCTCTCCATCTGTGGCAATGCAGCAGACGATCCTGCACTCTGGAATCGCTGAGAACTCCTCTGTGGGCACACTCTGGCGAAATGCCCCTGCTGTCTGCAGATGTTGCAGCGTCCCAGAACTCCTTGACACTGCTCCGTGGTATGTCGCCCTCCGCACAAACCACAGTATGCGCCACTATAATCTGAACCCTGACCTCTCTGTCGAGATCCACTCGAACTCGATGAACTACTCCCAGATTTCTTAAACTGTTTGCCCTTAGCCTTCAGGAATTCTTTCTTGCCACTACCACTAGCTCCGCTGTCAAAACGAGGAGGAGGTGGTGGAAACTGTACGGTCGTAGACTGTGGCGGTCTCTGCCCCTGAACACCGTAGGAAGCTCCTCGCTGCCTGATCAAGCCAGCCTCTGCTCCCTTCGCTCGGTTCAGTGCCTCTGAAAAAGTGTTAGGCCGTCCCGTGTTCACCAAAGTAAAAACATCTGGGTTCAACCCATTGATGAACTGATCGGCCACTGCCTCGTCGTTCCTGGCTACATGCGGTGCAAATCGTAGCAAAGCAGAAAATTTAGCAACATACTCCTCGATGTTCCACTGTCCCTGTCTCAGATTCGCAAATTCAGCTCCCTTATCTTTCCGGTAGGAGACGGGGAAGAAACGCTGATAGAACTCATCCTTGAAGACTTTCCACGTGATGTCAATGCCTCGGTGCTCCAAGGCTCTCTTCGTCGTCAACCACCAGCTCTTGGCAACCTCTTGCATCTGATGCCCTATCAGTTTCACACGTCGTTCATCAGTATAGGCCAAAGACTCAAACAACATCTCAATATCATCAAGCCAGCTCTCGCACTCTACTGCACTCTCTGTGCCCTTCAGAGTAGGCGGATGGAAAGATTGAAATCTCTTCAATAAGGTCTCCATCGGCGTAGCGGTAACATCCATCTGTGCACCGGACGTGCTACCCTGCTCTGGCTGTCGTATACGTCTAGGCGGCATAAATCTGATTATCAAACTGATTAGTACACAATCAATATCATCTGTCTCAGCCCTCCTCTGATCATATACCTCTGATCGAGAATCGGTTCTGATTCAGGCTTGGAATGCTGTAAATCAATTCAGATAATACAACAACATATAATAGGGAAAGCAGTAAACCATGCTAGCATCTCAAAATCAAGGAAGATGACTCGATCTACCCCGCTCATTCTACTCTATCTCAATCTACAGAACCTTCGGCTCTGATACCACCTGTTGTGGGGACCCGGGCTCTAACTCAATTCTTTTGGGATTTAATTGGATCTTTTTTTGAAAATGTGGGTCAAAAATTTGCTTTTAACATTAATTCAAATGTATTAACGAAAGCATAATATGTCTCGATAGAAATTAAACAACGTAATGTACATACAAGTCTGTGCGTACAAACATACACTAGTGTTCAATAACAACTACAAACATAATTGCTACAAGTCTAGTAGGAAACACTAGGAATCTTCCACGCCCGAGATCTCCACGCTATCAACTCTCTCTTCCTCGTCGTGACCCTGATCCTGCCCCACCTGTTGCCATGCACACATACAGACACGACAACAGCCGGATAACTCCGGTGAGAACATATCCCAGTATAAAACATGGATGCATGCAATGTAATAATCATGCACAAAGCATAGCATATATATCAAGTAACATGAATGAAAATCTAAACATGTAGAAGAATACAATTCTGTATTCAACATTTAAATCTTGACTCGACTCGTTTCTAATCTAGGGATCCCAGTGTGAATAAGACGGTCTGTCACATACCCAACCACTCGGGGCAACGGTACGTCTTATTCCTAGACTTCGGTCAACTCTGTATCGAGGGTCTACACATATAGCAAATCTGCTTCTATGCGTCGATACACCGAAACGTCTAGTTTTGGCAAATCTGCCAATATCTCCTATCTCAAGACTCGAATATAAATCAATAAACAAGACATTACATAATCAATGTAATAACAATCTAGTATGTGATTTAGGGAAACTCGTATCAAATCTGAATCGAGTTGTGCAATCCCAAGACCACATGAATTATACCTTTCTTGTCGAATAGTCGGTGTCGTAGTCGAAGTCTCGAGTTCACAATAGCCAATACAAATCTGAAATGGCATAAACAATGTGCAATTCAATCATATACATCTCAAGCAAATCAATATACAAAGCTAACATCGGTTTCAATGCAATTCGACGGCGTAACGGCATAATTCTTCGATACCGGTAACTCAAGAATATCATACTCGATCATAATCAACTCATAATCTCATCACACCTCAATACATAGGCTGAAATCTGAACAATCGTAACATAACACATGCTGAAAATCGAAACAATAGCCTACAGTGTCTGAAAATCGATCTAACAACGAATAAATCATGCTCAATATATCACGAACTCATATTTTAACTCAAATCTGAATTTCCCCAACATCATTATTTCGAAACATGCTGAAAATGGATAATACTTACATCCTTAGCTAGCTCTTGTAGAGAGAAACAAGAATCTCAACTCGGAATCTAATTCGGACGGCTAAATCTTGCATGATTTAATTTTTAACTACAAGAACTTGGAAGCTTTCTCTCTGGAATTCCCTCGGTGCTTGCTACTGAAATGGCAAGGAAATGAAGCCACATACCCTTGTATTGCATGGCAAGGAACAAGTGTCTTTATTTTTCAAATGACACCCACTACCGCGGGTGCGGTACACTAGCAGCGCGGGTGCGCTATGCTCACGGCGAGTTCATCCAAAAATGCAGCACCTAGACCGCGGGTGCGGTCTTGCTAGCACCGCGGGTGCGGTGTCTGTTCGCACAATTTCACTAATTTCCTCTCAATGCACCGCGGGTTCTGTATCTCTAACACCGCGGGTGCGGTGTGGCTTCGGCCATGCTTCAAAAATTCCACTCTAAATGTCATGCATTACCATAGCTTCGAGTCAACATTAATGACAACCGATAATTCTCGAGCCTTACACCTTCTTAATCCTAGGCAACCCCAAAATAAAGTCCATAGAAATGTCAGTCCAAGTTCTTTTTAAGAATAGCACGCAAAAGTGTTCCCAAAGTTCTATTGACAACTTCAGTTTGTCCATCCGTTTGAGGATGACAAGTAGTAGATTACAACAATATGGAGCAAAGGTGAGCCCATAAAGTAATCCAAAAATAAAATCCATCCCCTTCTTAGTCCTAGGCAACCCCAAAATAAATTCCATAGAAATGTCAGTCCAAGTTCTTTTAAGAATAGCACGCAAAAGTGTTCCCAAAGTTCTATTTACAACTTCAGTTTGTCCATCCGTTTGAGGATGACAAGTAGTAGATTACAACAAAATTGAGCAAAGTTTAGCTCATAAAGTAATCCAAAAATAGAATCCCTCACCTTCTTAGTCCTAGGCAACCCCAAAATAAAGCCAATAGAAATGTCAATCGAAGTTCTTTTTAAGAATAGCACGCAAAATTTTTCCCAAAGTTCTATTTACAACTTCAGTTTGTCCATCCGTTTGAGGATGACAAGTAGTAGATTACAACAATATGGAGAAAAATTTAGCCCATAAAGGAATCCAAAAATAAAATACCTCCCCATCTTAGTCCTAGCCAACCCCAAAATAAAGTCCATAGAAATGTCAGTCCAAGTTCTTTTAAGAATAGCACGCAAAAGTGTTCCCAAAGTTCTATTGACAACTTCAGTTTGTCCATCCGTTTGAGAATGACAAGTAGTAGATTACAACAATATGGAGCAAAATTTAGCCCATAAAGTAATCCAAAAATAAAATCCCTCCCCTTCTTAGTCCTAGGCAACCCCAAAATAAAGTCCATAGAAATGTCAGTCCAAGTTCTTTTTAAGAATAGCACGCAAAAGTGTTCTCAAAGTTCTATTTATAACTTCAGTTTGTCCATCCCTTTGAGGATGACAAATAGTAGATTACAACAATATTGAGCATAAAGTTTATCCCATAAAGTAATCCATAAATAGAATCCCTCCCCTTCTTAGTTCTAGATAACCCCAAAATAAAGTCCATAGAAATGTCAATCCAAGTTCTTTTATGAATAGCACGCAAAAGTGTTCCCAAAGTTCTATCTACAACTTCAGTTTGTCCATCCGTTTGAGGATGACAAGTCGTAGATTACAACAATATTGAGCAAAGTTTAGCCCATAAAGTAATCCATAAATAGAATCCCTCCCCTTCTTAGTCCTAGGCAACCCCAAAATAAAATCCATAGAAATGTCAGTCCAAGTTCTTTTTAAGAATAGCACGCAAAAGTGTTCCCAAAGTTCTATTGACAACTTCAGTTTGTCCATCCGTTTGAGGATGACAAGTAGTAGATTGCAACAATATTGAGCAAAGTTTAGCCCATAAAGTAATCTAAAAATAGAATCCCTCCCCTTCTTAGTCCTAGGCAACCCCAAAATAAAGTCCATAGAAATGTCAATCCAAGTTCTTTTTAAGAATAGCACGCAAAAGTGTTCTCAAAGTTCTATTTAAAACTTCAGTTTGTCCATCCGTTTGAGGATGACAAGTGGTAGAATACAACAATATTGAGCATAAAGTTTAGCCCATAAAGTAATCCATAAATTGAATCCCTCCCTTTCTTAGTCCTAGACAACCCCAAAATAAAGTCCATAGAAATGTCAATCCAAGTTCTTTTAAGAATAGCACGCAAAAGTGTTCCCAAAGTTCTATCTACAACTTCAGTTTGTCCATCCGTTTGAGGATGACAAGTCGTAGATTACAACAATATTGAGCAAAGTTTAGCCCATAAAGTAATCCATAAATAGAATCCCTCCCCTTCTTAGTCCTAGGCAACCCCAAAATAAAGTCCATAGAAATGTCAGTCCAAGTTCTTTTTAAGAATATCACGCAAAAGTGTTCCCAAAGTTCTATTTACAACTTCAGTTTGTCCATCTGTTTGAGGATGACAAGTAGTAGATTACAACAATATTGAGCAAAGTTTAGCCCATAAAGTAATCCAAAAATAAAATCCCTCCCCTTCTTAGTCCTAGGCAACCCCAAAATAAAGTCCATAGAAATGTCAGTCCAAGTTCTTTTTAAGAATAGCACGCAAAAGTGTTCCCAAAGTTCTATTTACAACTTCAGTTTGTCCATCTGTTTGAGGATGACAAGTAGTAGATTACAACAATATTGAGCAAAGTTTAGCCCATAAAGTAATCCAAAATAGAATCCCTCCCCTTCTTAGTCCTAGGCAACCCCAAAATAAAGTCCATAGAAATGTCAGTCCAAGTTCTTTTTAAGAATATCACGCAAAAGTGTTCCCAAAGTTCTATTTACAACTTCAGTTTGTCCATCTGTTTGAGGATGACAAGTAGTAGATTACAACAATATTGAGCAAAGTTTAGCCCATAAAGTAATCCAAAAATAAAATCCCTCCCCTTCTTAGTCCTAGGCAACCCCAAAATAAAGTCCATAGAAATGTCAGTCCAAGTTCTTTTTAAGAATAGCACGCAAAAGTGTTCCCAAAGTTCTATTTACAACTTCAGTTTGTCCATCTGTTTGAGGATGACAAGTAGTAGATTACAACAATATTGAGCAAAGTTTAGCCCATAAAGTAATCCAAAATAGAATCCCTCCCCTTCTTAGTCCTAGGCAACCCCAAAATAATGTGCATAGAAATGTCAATCCAAGTTTTTTTTAATAATAGCACGCAAAAGTGTTCCCAAAGTTCTATTGACAACTTCAGTTTGTCCATCCGTTTGAGGATGACAAGTAGTAGATTACAACAATATGGAGCAAAGTTTAGCCCATCAAGTAATCCAAGTTCTTTTTAAGAATAGCACGCAAAAGTGTTCCCAAAGTTCTATTTACAACTTCAGTTTGTCCATCTGTTTGAGGATGACAAGTAGTAGATTACAACAATATTGAGCAAAGTTTAGCCCATAAAGTAATCTATAAATAGAATCCCTCCCCTTCTTAGTCCTAGGCAACCCCAAAATAAAGTGCATAGAAATGTCAATCCAAGTTCTTTTAAGAATAGCACGCAAAAGTGTTCCCAAAGTTCTATTGACAACTTCAGTTTGTCTATCCGTTTGAGGATGACAAGTAGTAGATTACAACAATATGGAGCAAAGTTTAGCCCATAAAGTAATCCAAAAATAAAATCCCTCCCCTTCTTAGTCCTAAGCAACCCCAAAATAAAGTCCATAGAAATGTCAGTCCAAGTTCTTTTTAAGAATAGCACGCAAAAGTGTTCCCAAAGTTCTATTGACAACTTCAGTTTGGCCATCCGTTTGAGGATGACAAGTAGTAGATTACAACAATATTGAGCAAAGTTTAGCCCATATAGTAATCCAAAAATAGAATCCCTCACCTTCTTAGTCCTAGGCAACCCCAAAATAAAGTCCATAGAAATGTCAATCCAAGTTCTTTTTAAGAATATCACGCAAAAGTGTTCTCAAAGTTCTATTTACCACTTCAGTTTGTCCATCCGTTTGAGGATGACAAGTAGTAGATTACAACAATATTGAACAAAGTTTAGCCCATAAAGTAATCAAAAAATAAAATCCCTCCCTTCTTAGTCCTAGGCAACCCCAAAATAAAGTCCATAGAAATGTCAGTCCAAGTTCTTTTTAAGAATAGCACGCAAAAGTGTTCCCAAAGTTCTATTGACAACTTCAGTTTGTCCATCCGTTTGAGGATGACAAGTAGTAGATTACAACAATATGGAGCAAAGTTGAGCCCATAAAGTAATCCAAGTTCTTTTTAAGAATAGCACGCAAAAGTGTTCCCAAAGTTCTATTTACAACTTCAGTTTGTCCATCTGTTTGAGGATGACAAGTAGTAGATCACAACAATATTGAGCAAAGTTTAGCCCATAAAGTAATCCAAAAATAAAATCCCTCCCCTTCTTAGTCCTAGGCAACCCCAAAATAAAGTCCATAGAAATGTCAGTCCAAGTTCTTTTTAAGAATATCACGCAAAAGTGTTCCTAAAGTTCTATTTACAACTTCAGTTTGTCCATCCGTTTGAGGATGACAAGTAGTAGATTACAACAATATGGAGCAAAGTTTAGCCCATAAAGTAATCCAAAAATAAAATCCCTCCCCTTCTTAGTCCTAGGCAACCCCAAAATAAAGTCCATAGAAATGTCAGTCCAAGTTCTTTTTAAGAATAGCACGCAAAAGTGTTCCCAAAGTTCTATTGACAACTTCAGTTTGGCCATCCGTTTGAGGATGACAAGTAGTAGATTACAACAATATTGAGCAAAGTTTAGCCCATATAGTAATCCAAAAATAGAATCCCTCACCTTCTTAGTCCTAGGCAACCCCAAAATAAAGTCCATAGAAATGTCAATCCAAGTTCTTTTTAAGAATAGCACGCAAAAATGTTCTCAAAGTTCTATTTACCACTTCAGTTTGTCCATCCGTTTGAGGATGACAAGTAGTAGATTACAACAATATTGAACAAAGTTTAGCCCATAAAGTAATCCAAAAATAAAATCCCTCCCTTCTTAGTCCTAGGCAACCCCAAAATAAAGTCCATAGAAATGTCAGTCCAAGTTCTTTTTAAGAATAGCACGCAAAAGTGTTCCCAAATTTCTATTTACAACTTCAGTTTGTCCATCCGTTTGAGGATGACAAGTAGTAGATTACAACAATATTGAGCAAAGTTTAGCCCATAAAGTAATCCAAAATAGAATCCCTCCCCTTCTTAGTCCTAGGCAACCCCAAAATAAAGTGCATAGAAATGTCAATCCAAGTTCTTTTTAATAATAGCACGCAAAAGTGTTCCTAAAGTTCTATTGACAACTTCAGTTTGTCCATCCGTTTGAGGAGGATGACAAGTAGTAGATTACAACAATATGGAGCAAAGTTTAGCCCATAAAGTAATCCAAGTTCTTTTTAAGAATAGCACGCAAAAGTGTTCCCAAAGTTCTATTTACATTTTCAGTTTGTCCATCTGTTTGAGGATGACAAGTAGTAGATTACAACAATATTGAGCAAAGTTTAGCCCATAAAGTAATCTATAAATAGAATCCCTCCCCTTCTTAGTCCTAGGCAACCCCAAAATAAAGTGCATAGAAATGTCAATCCAAGTTCTTTTAAGAATAGCACGCAAAAGTGTTCCCAAAGTTCTATTGACAACTTCAGTTTGTCTATCCGTTTGAGGATGACAAGTAGTAGATTACAACAATATTGAGCAAAGTTTAGCCCATAAAGTAATCCAAAAATAAAATCCCTCCCCTTCTTAGTCCTAGGCAACCCCAAAATAAAGTCCATAGAAATGTCAGTCCAAGTTCTTTTTAAGAATAGCACGCAAAAGTGTTCCCAAAGTTCTATTTACAACTTCAGTTTGTCCATCTGTTTGAGGATGACAAGTAGTAGATTACAACAATATTGAGCAAAGTTTAGCCCATAAAGTAATCCAAAATAGAATCCCTCCCTTCTTAGTCCTAGGCAACCCCAAAATAATGTGCATAGAAATGTCAATCCAAGTTTTTTTTAATAATAGCACGCAAAAGTGTTCCCAAAGTTCTATTGACAACTTCAGTTTGTCCATCCGTTTGAGGATGACAAGTAGTAGATTACAACAATATGGAGCAAAGTTTAGCCCATCAAGTAATCCAAGTTCTTTTTAAGAATAGCACGCAAAAGTGTTCCCAAAGTTCTATTTACAACTTCAGTTTGTCCATCTGTTTGAGGATGACAAGTAGTAGATTACAACAATATTGAGCAAAGTTTAGCCCATAAAGTAATCTATAAATAGAATCCCTCCCCTTCTTAGTCCTAGGCAACCCCAAAATAAAGTGCATAGAAATGTCAATCCAAGTTCTTTTAAGAATAGCACGCAAAAGTGTTCCCAAAGTTCTATTGACAACTTCAGTTTGTCTATCCGTTTGAGGATGACAAGTAGTAGATTACAACAATATGGAGCAAAGTTTAGCCCATAAAGTAATCCAAAAATAAAATCCCTCCCCTTCTTAGTCCTAGGCAACCCCAAAATAAAGTCCATAGAAATGTCAGTCCAAGTTCTTTTTAAGAATAGCACGCAAAAGTGTTCCCAAAGTTCTATTGACAACTTCAGTTTGGCCATCCGTTTGAGGATGACAAGTAGTAGATTACAACAATATTGAGCAAAGTTTAGCCCATATAGTAATCCAAAAATAGAATCCCTCACCTTCTTAGTCCTAGGCAACCCCAAAATAAAGTCCATAGAAATGTCAATCCAAGTTCTTTTTAAGAATATCACGCAAAAGTGTTCTCAAAGTTCTATTTACCACTTCAGTTTGTCCATCCGTTTGAGGATGACAAGTAGTAGATTACAACAATATTGAACAAAGTTTAGCCCATAAAGTAATCAAAAAATAAAATCCCTCCCTTCTTAGTCCTAGGCAACCCCAAAATAAAGTCCATAGAAATGTCAGTCCAAGTTCTTTTTAAGAATAGCACGCAAAAGTGTTCCCAAAGTTCTATTGACAACTTCAGTTTGTCCATCCGTTTGAGGATGACAAGTAGTAGATTACAACAATATGGAGCAAAGTTGAGCCCATAAAGTAATCCTAGTTCTTTTTAAGAATAGCACGCAAAAGTGTTCCCAAAGTTCTATTTACAACTTCAGTTTGTCCATCTGTTTGAGGATGACAAGTAGTAGATCACAACAATATTGAGCAAAGTTTAGCCCATAAAGTAATCCAAAAATAAAATCCCTCCCCTTCTTAGTTCTAGGCAACCCCAAAATAAAGTCCATAGAAATGTCAGTCCAAGTTCTTTTTAAGAATATCACGCAAAAGTGTTCCCAAAGTTCTATTTACAACTTCAGTTTGTCCATCCGTTTGAGGATGACAAGTAGTAGATTACAACAATATGGAGCAAAGTTTAGCCCATAAAGTAATCCAAAAATAAAATCCCTCCCCTTCTTAGTCCTAGGCAACCCCAAAATAAAGTCCATAGAAATGTCAGTCCAAGTTCTTTTAAGAATAGCACGCAAAAGTGTTCCCAAAGTTCTATTGACAACTTCAGTTTGGCCATCCGTTTGAGGATGACAAGTAGTAGATTACAACAATATTGAGCAAAGTTTAGCCCATATAGTAATCCAAAAATAGAATCCCTCACCTTCTTAGTCCTAGGCAACCCCAAAATAAAGTCCATAGAAATGTCAATCCAAGTTCTTTTTAAGAATAGCACGCAAAAATGTTCTCAAAGTTCTATTTACCACTTCAGTTTGTCCATCCGTTTGAGGATGACAAGTAGTAGATTACAACAATATTGAACAAAGTTTAGCCCATAAAGTAATCCAAAAATAAAATCCCTCCCTTCTTAGTCCTAGGCAACCCCAAAATAAAGTCCATAGAAATGTCAGTCCAAGTTCTTTTTAAGAATAGCACGCAAAAGTGTTCCCAAAGTTCTATTTACAACTTCAGTTTGTCCATCCGTTTGAGGATGACAAGTAGTAGATTACAACAATATTGAGCAAAGTTTAGCCCATAAAGTAATCCAAAATAGAATCCCTCCCCTTCTTAGTCCTAGGCAACCCCAAAATAAAGTGCATAGAAATGTCAATCCAAGTTCTTTTTAATAATAGCACGCAAAAGTGTTCCCAAAGTTCTATTGACAACTTCAGTTTGTCCATCCGTTTGAGGAGGATGACAAGTAGTAGATTACAACAATATGGAGCAAAGTTTAGCCCATAAAGTAATCCAAGTTCTTTTTAAGAATAGCACGCAAAAGTGTTCCCAAAGTTCTATTTACATTTTCAGTTTGTCCATCTGTTTGAGGATGACAAGTAGTAGATTACAACAATATTGAGCAAAGTTTAGCCCATAAAGTAATCTATAAATAGAATCCCTCCCCTTCTTAGTCCTAGGCAACCCCAAAATAAAGTGCATAGAAATGTCAATCCAAGTTCTTTTAAGAATAGCACGCAAAAGTGTTCCCAAAGTTCTATTGACAACTTCAGTTTGTCTATCCGTTTGAGGATGACAAGTAGTAGATTACAACAATATGGAGCAAAGTTTAGCACATAAAGTAATCCAAACATAAAATCCCTCCCCTTCTTAGTCCTAGGCAACCCCAAAATAAAGTCCATAGAAATGTCAGTCCAAGTTCTTTTTAAGAATAGCACGCAAAAGTGTTCCCAAAGTTCTATTGACAACTTCAGTTTGGCCATCCGTTTGAGGATGACAAGTAGTAGATTACAACAATATTGAGCAAAGTTTAGCCCATAAAGTAATCTAAAAATAGAATCCCTCACCTTCTTAGTCCTAGGCAACCCCAAAATAAAGTCCATAGAAATGTCAATCCAAGTTCTTTTTAAGAATAGCACGCAAAAGTGTTCTCAAAGTTCTATTTACCACTTCAGTTTGTCCATCCGTTTGAGGATGACAAGTAGTAGATTACAACAATATTGAGCCCATAAAGTAATCCAGAAATAAAATCCCTCCCCTTCTTAGTCCTAGGCAACCCCAAAATAAAGTCCATAGAAATGTCAATCCAAGTTCTTTTTAAGAATAGCACGCAAAAGTGTTCTCAAAGTTCTATTTACAACTTCAGTTTGTCCATCCGTTTGAGGATGACAAGTAGTAGATTACAACAATATTGAGCAAAGTTTAGCCCATAAACTAATCCATAAATAGAATCCCTCCCCTTCTTAGTCCTAGGCAACCCCAAAATAAAGTCCATAGAAATGTCAGTCCAAGTTCTTTTTAAGAATAGCATGCAAAAGTGTTCTCAAAGTTCTATTTATAACTTCAGTTTGTCCATCCCTTTGAGGATGAGAAGTAGTAGATTACAACAATATTGAGCATAAAGTTTATCCCATAAAGTAATCCATAAATAGAATCCCTCCCCTTCTTAGTTCTAGACAACCCCAAAATAAAGTCCATAGAAATGTCAATCCAAGTTCTTTTAAGAATAGCACGCAAAAGTGTTACCAAAGTTCTATCTACCACTTCAGTTTGTCCATCCGTTTGAGGATGACAAGTCGTAGATTACAACAATATTGAGCAAAGTTTAGCCCATAAAGTAATCCATAAATAGAATCCCTCCCCTTCTTAGTCCTAGGCAACCCCAAAATAAAATCCATAGAAATGTCAGTCCAAGTTCTTTTTAAGAATAGCACGCAAAAGTGTTCCCAAAGTTCTATTGACAACTTCAGTTTGTCCATCCGTTTGAGGATGACAAGTAGTAGATTGCAACAATATTGAGCAAAGTTTAGCCCATAAAGTAATCTAAAAAAAGAATCCCTACCCTTCTTAGTCCTAGGCAACCCCAAAATAAAGTCCCTAGAAATGTCAATCCAAGTTCTTTTTAAGAATAGCACGCAAAAGTGTTCTCCAAGTTCTATTTACAACTTCAGTTTGTCCATCCGTTTGAGGATGACAAGTGGTAGAATACAACAATATTGAGCATAAAGTTTAGCCCATAAAGTAATCCATAAATAGAATCCCTCCCCTTCTTAGTCCTAGACAACCCCAAAATAAAGTCCATAGAAATGTCAATCCAAATTCTTTTAAAAATAGCACGCAAAAGTGTTCCCAAAGTTCTATCTACAACTTCAGTTTGTCCATCCGTTTGAGGATGACAAGTCGTAGATAACAACAATATTGAGCAAAGTTTAGCCCATAAAGTAATCCATAAATAGAATCCCTCCCCTTCTTAGTCCTAGGCAACCCCAAAATAAAGTCCATAGAAATGTCAGTCCAAGTTCTTTTTAAGAATAGCACGCAAAAGTGTTCCCAAAGTTCTATTGACAACTTCAGTTTGTCCATCCGTTTGAGGATGACAAGTAGTAGATTACAACAATATGGAGCAAAGTTGAGCCCATAAAGTAATCCAAGTTCTTTTTAAGAATAGCACGCAAAAGTGTTCCCAAAGTTCTATTTACAACTTCAGTTTGTCCATCTGTTTGAGGATGACAAGTAGTAGATTACAACAATATTGAGCCCATAAAGTAATCCAGAAATAAAATCCCTCCCCTTCTTAGTCCTAGGCAACCCCAAAATAAAGTCCATAGAAATGTCAATCCAAGTTCTTTTTAAGAATAGCACGCAAAAGTGTTCTCAAAGTTCTATTTACAACTTCAGTTTGTCCATCCGTTTGAGGATGACAAGTAGTAGATTACAACAATATTGAGCAAAGTTTAGCCCATAAACTAATCCATAAATAGAATCCCTCCCCTTCTTAGTCCTAGGCAACCCCAAAATAAAGTCCATAGAAATGTCAGTCCAAGTTCTTTTTAAGAATAGCACGCAAAAGTGTTCTCAAAATTCTATTTATAACTTCAGTTTGTCCATCCCTTTGAGGATGACAAGTAGTAGATTACAACAATATTGAGCATAAAGTTTATCCCATAAAGTAATCCATAAATAGAATCCCTCCCCTTCTTAGTTCTAGACAACCCCAAAATAAAGTCCATAGAAATGTCAATCCAAGTTCTTTTAAGAATAGCACGCAAAAGTGTTACCAAAGTTCTATCTACCACTTCAGTCTGTCCATCCGTTTGAGGATGACAAGTCGTAGATTACAACAATATTGAGCAAAGTTTAGCCCATAAAGTAATCCATAAATAGAATCCCTCCCCTTCTTAGTCCTAGGCAACCCCAAAATAAAATCCATAGAAATGTCAGTCCAAGTTCTTTTTAAGCATAGCACGCAAAAGTGTTCCCAAAGTTCTATTGACAACTTCAGTTTGTCCATCCGTTTGAGGATGACAAGTAGTAGATTGCAACAATATTGAGCAAAGTTTAGCCCATAAAGTAATCTAAAAAAAGAATCCCTCCCCTTCTTAGTCCTAGGCAACCCCAAAATAAAGTCCCTAGAAATGTCAATCCAAGTTCTTTTTAAGAATAGCACGCAAAAGTGTTCTCAAAGTTCTATTTACAACTTCAGTTTGTCCATCCGTTTGAGGATGACAAGTGGTAGAATACAACAATATTGAGCATAAAGTTTAGCCCATAAAGTAATCCATAAATAGAATCCCTCCCCTTCTTAGTCCTAGACAACCCCAAAATAAAGTCCATAGAAATGTCAATCCAAGTTCTTTTAAGAATAGCTCGCAAAAGTGTTCCCAAAGTTCTATCTACAACTTCAGTTTGTCCATCCGTTTGAGGATGACAAGTCGTAGATAACAACAATATTGAGCAAAGTTTAGCCCATAAAGTAATCCATAAATAGAATCCCTCCCCTTCTTAGTCCTAGGCAACCCCAAAATAAAGTCCATAGAAATGTCAGTCCAAGTTCTTTTTAAGAATAGCACGGAAAAGTGTTCCCAAAGTTCTATTGACAACTTCAGTTTGTCCATCCGTTTGAGGATGACAAGTAGTAGATTACAACAATATGGAGCAAAGTTGAGCCCATAAAGTAATCCAAGTTCTTTTTAAGAATAGCACGCAAAAGTGTTCCCAAAGTTCTATTTACAACTTCAGTTTGTCCATCTGTTTGAGGATGACAAGTAGTAGATTACAACAATATTGAGCAAAGTTTAGCCCATAAAGTAATCCAAAAATAAAATCCCTCCCCTTCTTAGTCCTAGGCAACCCCAAAATAAAGTCCATAGAAATGTCAGTCCAAGTTCTTTTTAAGAATAGCACGCAAAAGTGTTCCCAAAGTTCTATTTACAACTTCAGTTTGTCCATCCGTTTGAGGATGACAAGTAGTAGATTACAACAATATTGAGCAAAGTTTAGCCCATAAAGTAATCCAAAAATAGAATCCCTCCCCTTCTTAGTCCTAGGCAACCCCAAAATTAAGTGCATAGAAATGTCAATCCAAGTTCTTTTTAATAATAGCACGCAAAAGTGTTCCCAAAGTTCTATTGACAACTTCAGTTTGTCCATCCGTTTGAGGATGACAAGTAGTAGATTACAACAATATGGAGCAAAGTTTAGCCCATAAAGTAAGCCATAAATAGAATCCCTCCCCTTCTTAGTCTTAGGCAACCCCAAAATAAAGTCCATTGAAATGTCAATCCAAGTTCTTTTTAAGAATATCACGCAAAAGTGTTCCCAAAGTTCTATTGACAACTTCAGTTTGTCCATCTGTTTGAGGATGTTTGAGGATGACAAGTAGTAGATTACAATAATATTGAGCAAAGTTTAGCCCATAAAGTAATCCAAAAATAGAATCCCTCCCCTTCTTAGTCCTAGGCAACCCCAAAATAAAGTCCATAGAAATGTCAGTCCAAGTTCTTTTTAAGAATAGCACGCAAAAGTGTTCTCAAAGTTCTATTTACAACTTCAGTTTGTTCATCCGTTTGAGGATGACAAGTAGTAGATTACAACAATATGGAGCAAAGTTTATCCCATAAAGTAATCCAAAAATAAAATCCCTCCCCTTCTTAGTCCTAGGCAACCCCAAAATAAAGTCCATAGAAATGTCAGTCCAAGTTCTTTTTAAGAATAACACGCAAAAGTGTTCCCAAAGTTCTAATTACAACTTCAGTTTGTCCATCCGTTTGAGGATGACAAGTAGTAGATTACAACAATATTGAGCAAAGTTTAGCCCATAAAGTAATCCAAAAATAGAATCCCTCCCCTTCTTAGTCCTAGGCAACCCCAAAATAAAGTGCATAGAAATGTCAATCCAAGTTCTTTTTAATAATAGCACGCAAAAGTGTTCCCAAAGTTCTATTGACAACTTCAGTTTGTCCATCCGTTTGAGGATGACAAGTAGTAGATTACAAAAATATGGAGCAAAGTTTAGCCCATAAAGTAATCCAAGTTCTTTTTAAGAATAGCACGCAAAAGTGTTCCCAAAGTTCTATTTACAACTTCAGTTTGTCCATCTGTTTGAGGATGACAAGTAGTAGATTACAACAATATTGAGCAAAGTTTAGCCCATAAAGTAATCCAAAAATAGAATCCCTCCCCTTCTTAGTCCTAGGCAACCCCAAAATAAAGTGCATAGAAATGTCAGTCCAAGTTCTTTTTAAGAATAGCACGCAAAAGTGTTCTCAAAGTTCTATTTACAACTTCAGTTTGTCCATCCGTTTGAGGATGACAAGTAGTAGATTACAACAATATTGAGCAAAGTTTAGCCCATAGAGTAATCCAGAAATAAAATCCCTCCCCTTCTTAGTCCTAGGCAACCCTAAAATAAAGTCCATAGAAATGTCAGTCCAAGTTCTTTTAAGAATAGCACGCAAAAGTGTTCCCAAAGTTCTATTTAAAACTTCAGTTTGTCCATCCGTTTGAGGATGATAAGTAGAAGATTACAACTTTATTGTGCAAAGTTTAGCCCATAAAGTAATCCATAAATAGAATCCCTCCCCTTCTTAGTCCTGGGCAACCCCAAAATAAAGTCCATTGAAATGTCAATCCAAGTTCTTTTTAAGAATAGCACGCAAAAGAGTTCCCAAAGTTCTATTGACAACTTCAGTTTGTCCATCTGTTTGAGGATGTTTGAGGATGACAAGTAGTAGATTACAATAATATTGAGCAAAGTTTAGCCCATAAAGTAATCCAAAAATAGAATCCCTCCCCTTCTTAGTCCTAGGCAACCCCAAAATAAAGTCCATAGAAATGTCAGTCCAAGTTCTTTTTAGAATAGCACGCAAAAGTGTTCTCAAAGTTCTATTTACAACTTCAGTTTGTCCATCCGTTTGAGGATGACAAGTAGTAGATTACAACAATATGGAGCAAAGTTTAGCCCATAAAGTAATCCAAAAATAAAATCCCTCCCCTTCTTAGTCCTAGGCAACCCCAAAATAAAGTCCATAGAAATGTCAGTCCAAGTTCTTTTTAAGAATAGCACGCAAAAGTGTTCCCAAAGTTCTATTTACAACTTCAGTTTGTCCATCCGTTTGAGGATGACAAGTAGTAGATTACAACAATATTGAGCAAAGTTTAGCCCATAAAGTAATCCAAAAATAGAATCCCTCCCCTTCTTAGTCCTAGGCAACCCCAAAATAAAGTGCATAGAAATGTCAATCCAAGTTCTTTTAATAATAGCACGCAAAAGTGTTCCCAAAGTTCTATTGACAACTTCAGTTTGTCCATCCGTTTGAGGATGACAAGTAGTAGATTACAACAATATGGAGCAAAGTTTAGCCCATAAAGTAATCCAAGTTCTTTTTAAGAATAGCACGCAAAAGTGTTCCCAAAGTTCTATTTACAACTTTAGTTTGTCCATCTGTTTGAGGATGACAAGTAGTAGATTACAACAATATTGAGCAAAGTTTAGCCCATAAACTAATCCATAAATAAAATCCCTCCCCTTCTTAGTCCTAGGCAACCCCAAAATAAAGTCCATAGAAATGCCAGTCCAAGTTCTTTTTAAGAATAGCACGCAAAAGTGTTCCCAAAGTTCTATTTACAACTTCAGTTTGTCCATCCGTTTGAGGATGACAAGTAGTAGATTACAACAATATTGAGCAAAGTTTAGCCCATAAAGTAATCCAAAAATAGAATCCCTCCCCTTCTTAGTCCTAGGCAACCCCAAAATAAAGTGCATAGAAATGTCAATCCAAGTTCTTTTTAATAATAGCACGCAAAAGTGTTCCCAAAGTTCTATTGACAACTTCAGTTTGTCCATCCGTTTGAGGATGACAAGTAGTAGATTACAACAATATGGAGCATAGTTTAGCCCATAAATTAATCCATAAATAGAATCTCTCCCCTTCTTAGTCTTAGGCAACCCCAAAATAAAGTCCATTGAAATGTCAATCCAAGTTCTTTTTAAGAATAGCACGCAAAAGTGTTCCCAAAGTTCTATTGACAACTTCAGTTTGTCCATCTGTTTGAGGATGTTTGAGGATGACAAGTAGTAGATTACAATAATATTGAGCAAAGTTTAGCCCATAAAGTAATCCAAAAATAGAATCACTCCCCTTCTTAGTCCTAGGCAACCCCAAAATAAAGTTCATAGAAATGTCAGTCCAAGTTCTTTTTAAGAATAGCACGCAAAAGTGTTCTCAAAGTTCTATTTACAACTTCAGTTTGTCCATCCGTTTGAGGATGACAAGTAGTTGATTACAACAATATGGAGCAAAGTTTATCCCATAAAGTAATCCAAAAATAAAATCCCTCCCCTTCTTAGTCCTAGGCAACCCCAAAATAAAGTCCATAGAAATGTCAGTCCAAGTTCTTTTTAAGAATAACACGCAAAAGTGTTCCCAAAGTTCTAATTACAACTTCAGTTTGTCCATCCGTTTGAGGATGACAAGTAGTAGATTACAACAATATTGAGCAAAGTTTAGCCCATAAAGTAATCCAAAAATAGAATCCCTCCCCTTCTTAGTCCTAGGCAACCCCAAAATAAATTGCATAGAAATGTCAATCCAAGTTCTTTTTAATAATAGCACGCAAAAGTGTTCCCAAAGTTGTAATGCCCAGAACAATGATTGACATGTACGAATTCATAGATATGTTGTGAAGATTGTACATAACCATAAGAAATAAGAAATGATATCTATTGAGATTAGATTGACCGATATCGAGAATGTTGGATTATTTATATTTCGGTGAGACCGGAAGGACCGAACCAGGATCGGATCGTCCGATGCGTTCGGATCGTCCGTTCGGAGTTCGGAGCGTCCGAGCCAGGTGGCTGGACACATGGATGGCATGCAATAGTTCGGATCGACCGATCGTAGTTCGGATCATCCGAGACAGTTGGCTAGAGACGTGGAAGACATGCAGGATTCGGAACGTCCGAAGTAAGTTCGGAGCGTCCGACGTGTGTCAGATCGGATCGTCCGAAGTGGATCGGATCTTCCGATCGTTGTCTATAAATAGAGACGCGAGGTCTCAGTTTAGAGTGATTCCTACGAGCTCTCAGTAGAAGTAGAAGTGTTAAGAGTCATTTCTATTTCAGATTCATCTTCTCGACTGTGACAGCAATTCTACGACGAAAGGTATAATACATGTTTTGTTTTGGGGAATCACGACTCAAATGAGATCACATTTGAGTTTCCCAACCAAAACCACATACGAGTTTTATTGTTTATATCTTGATATAGGTATTATTATTATAGATTTGTTTATAGATCTTGTATGCAAATCTTGTTATGCTTTGTTTACAGATCATGTTACATTGCATTAGATGTTTATTAGAACTTGTATTCAATTCTTATTATGCTTTGTTTACAGATCATGTTACATTGCATTAGATGATTATGCTTGTTTACAGATTTTGTATTCATGCATTAAGATAGGACAGTCTGGAGATCAGGCAGACTTCTAGATGTTCGGTTCTATCCCAGCTTAGGGGAAGATCACCGCCCCTTTGTAGACGTGGATACAGATCAGGCCGAAGTCTAGGAATAAGACGTACCGTCACCCCGATTGGGAGGGTAGGTGATAGATCGTCTTATTCACACCGGGATCCCTAGAGTTTTAGTCGAGTCGCATCTAGACATGATTAGGCTCGCATTTCATGATTTTATATGAATGACATTCATATCAGCATGTTTCATGTTTTATAGTATTTATATGCATGTTCACATGTTTATACTGGGATGTGTTCTCACCGGTTTTCCGGCTGTTGTTATGTCTGTATGTGTGCATAACAACAGGTGGGGCAGGATTTGGGTCGAGACAGAGATGATCGTGTTAGCGTGGAGATCTCGGGCCTAGCAGACGGACCAGTAGTTGTCTTTTGTTATGTACTGTATTTTATTACTGGTTAGTTGAGGATATACGGAACAGGACATAGATTTTATGTTTGTATGTTGTAAATTAAATAAAGAACTTGTGCTTGTCTAGTTACATTTTGATTTAAATATAAAAGCGAAAAATTGACCCACATTTTAGAATAACAATCCATTTAATCCCAAGAAAAAGATTTAGAGCCCGGGTCCCCACAAAAGTTCTATTGACAACTTCAGTTTGTCCATCCGTTTGAGGATGACAAGTAGTAGATTACAACAATATGGAGCAAAGTTTAGCCCATAAAGTAATCCAAGTTCTTTTTAAGAATAGCACGCAAAAGTGTTCCCAAAGTTCTATTTACAACTTCAGTTTGTCCATCTGTTTGAGGATGACAAGTAGTAGATTACAACAATATTGAGCAAAGTTTAGCCCATAAACTAATCCATAAATAAAATCCCTCCCCTTCTTAGTCCTAGGCAACCCCAAAATAAAGTCCATAGAAATGTCAGTCCAAGTTCTTTTTAAGAATAGCACGCAAAAGTGTTCCCAAAGTTCTATTTACAACTTCAGTTTGTCCATCCGTTTGAGGATGACAAGTAGTAGATTACAACAATATTGAGCAAAGTTTAGCCCATAAAGTAATCCAAAAATAGAATCCCTCCCCTTCTTAGTCCTAGGCAACCCCAAAATAAAGTGCATAGAAATGTCAATCCAAGTTCTTTTTAATAATAGCACGCAAAAGTGTTCCCAAAGTTCTATTGACAACTTCAGTTTGTCCATCCGTTTGAGGATGACAAGTAGTAGATTACAACAATATGGAGCAAAGTTTAGCCCATAAAGTAATCCATAAATAGAATCCCTCCCCTTCTTAGTCTTAGGCAACCCCAAAATAAAGTCCATTGAAATGTCAATCCAAGTTCTTTTAAGAATAGCACGCAAAAGTGTTCCCAAAGTTCTATTGACAACTTCAGTTTGTCCATCTGTTTGAGGATGTTTGAGGATGACAAGTAGTAGATTACAATAATATTGAGCAAAGTTTAGCCCATAAAGTAATCCAAAAATAGAATCCCTCCCCTTCTTAGTCCTAGGTAACCCCAAAATAAAGTCCATAGAAATGTCAGTCCAAGTTCTTTTTAAGAATAGCACGCAAAAGTGTTCTCAAAGTTCTATTTACAACTTCAGTTTGTCCATCCGTTTGAGGATGACAAGTAGTAGATTACAACAATATGGAGCAAAGTTTATCCCATAATGTAATCCAAAAATAAAATCCCTCCCCTTCTTAGTCCTAGGCAACCCCAAAATAAAGTCCATAGAAATGTCAGTCCAAGTTCTTTTTAAGAATAACACGCAAAAGTGTTCCCAAAGTTCTAATTACAACTTCAGTTTGTCCATCCGTTTGAGGATGACAAGTAGTAGATTACAACAATATTGAGCAAAGTTTAGCCCATAAAGTAATCCAAAAATAGAATCCCTCCCCTTCTTAGTCCTAGGCAACCCCAAAATAAAGTGCATAGAAATGTCAATCCAAGTACTTTTTAATAATAGCACGCAAAAGTGTTCCCAAAGTTCTATTGACAACTTCAATTTGTCCATCCGTTTGAGGATAACAAGTAGTAGATTACAAAAATATGGAGCAAAGTTTAGCCCATAAAGTAATCCAAGTTCTTTTTAAGAATAGCACGCAAAAGTGTTCCCAAAGTTCTATTTACAACTTCAGTTTGTCCATCTGTTTGAGGATGACAAGTAGTAGATTACAACAATATTGAGCAAAGTTTAGCCCATAAAGTAATCCAAAAATAGAATCTCTCCCCTTCTTAGTCCTAGGCAACCCCAAAATAAAGTGCATAGAAATGTCAGTCCAAGTTCTTTTTAAGAATAGCACGCAAAAGTGTTCTCAAAGTTCTATTTACAACTTCAGTTTGTCCATCCGTTTGAGGATGACAAGTAGTAGATTACAACAATATTGAGCAAAGTTTAGCCCATAGAGCAATCAGATATAAAATCCCTCCCCTTCTTAGTCCTAGGCAACCCCAAAATAAAGTCCATAGAAATGTCAGTCCAAGTTCTTTTAAGAATAGCACGCAAAACTGTTCCCAAAGTTCTATTTAAAACTTCAGTTTGTCCATCCGTTTGAGGATGATAAGTAGAAGATTACAACTTTATTGTGCAAAGTTTAGCCCATAAAGTAATCCATAAATAGAATCCCTCCCCTTCTTAGTCCTGGGCAACCCCAAAATAAAGTCCATTGAAATGTCAATCCAAGTTCTTTTTAAGAATAGCACGCAAAAGTGTTCCCAAAGTTCTATTGACAACTTCAGTTTGTCCATCTGTTTGAGGATGTTTGAGGATGACAAGTAGTAGATTACAATAATATTGAGCAAAGTTTAGCCCATAAAGTAATCCAAAAATTGAATCCCTCCCCTTCTTAGTCCTAGGCAACCCCAAAATAAATTCCATAGAAATGTCAGTCCAAGTTCTTTTTAAGAATAGCACGCAAAAGTGTTCTCAAAGTTCTATTTACAACTTCAGTTTTTCCATCCGTTTGAAGATGACAAGTAGTAGATTACAACAATATGGAGCAAAGTTTAGCCCATAAAGTAATCCAAAAATAAAATCCCTCCCCTTCTTAGTCCTAGGCAACCCCAAAATAAAGTCCATAGAAATGTCAGTCCAAGTTCTTTTTAAGAATAGCACGCAAAAGTGTTCCCAAAGATCTATTTACAACTTCAGTTTGTCCATCCGTTTGAGGATGACAAGTAGTAGATTACAACAATATTGAGCAAAGTTTAGCCCATAAAGTAATCCAAAAATAGAATCCCTCCCCTTCTTAGTCCTAGGCAGCCCCAAAATAAAGTGCATAGAAATGTCAATCCAAGTTCTTTTTGTTTAATAGCACGCAAAAGTGTTCCCAAAGTTCTATTGACAACTTCAGTTTGTCCATCCGTTTGAGGCTGACAAGTAGTAGATTACAACAATATGGAGCAAAGTTTAGCCCATAAAGTAATCCAAGTTCTTTTTAAGAATAGCACGCAAAAGTGTTCCCAAAGTTCTATTTACAACTTCAGTTTGTCCATCCGTTTGAGGATGATAAGTAGAAGATTACAACTTTATTGTGCAAAGTTTAGCCCATAAAGTAATCCATAAATAGAATCTCTCCCCTTCTTAGTCCTAGGCAACCCCAAAATAAAGTCCATTGAAATGTCAATCCAAGTTCTTTTTAAGAATAGCACGCAAAAGTGTTCCCAAAGTTCTATTGACAACTTCAGTTTGTCCATCTGTTTGAGGATATTTGAGGATGACAAGTAGTAGATTACAACAATATTGAGCAAAGTTTAGCCCATAAAGTAATCCAAAAATAGAATCCCTCCCCTTCTTAGTCCTAGGCAACCCCAAATAAAGTGCATAGAAATGTCAATAAAAGTTCTTTTTAATAATAGCACGCAAAAGATTTCCCAAAGTTCTATTTACAACTTCAGTTTGTCCATCCGTTTGTGGATGATAAGTAGAAGATTACAACTTTATTGTGCAAAGTTTAGCCCATAAAGTAATCCATAAATAGAATCTCTCCCCTTCTTAGTCCTAGGCAACCCCAAAATAAAGTCCATTGAAATGTCAATCCAAGTTCTTTTTAAGAATAGCACGCAAAAGTGTTCCCAAAGTTCTATTGACAACTTCAGTTTGTCCATCTGTTTGAGGATATTTGAGGATGACAAGTAGTAGATTACAATAATATTGAGCAAAGTTTAGCCCATAAAGTAATCCAAAAATAGAATCCCTCCCCTTCTTAGTCCTAGGCAACCCCAAAATAAAGTCCATAGAAATGTCAGTCCCAGTTCTTTTTAAGAATAGCACGCAAAAGTGTTCTCAAAGTTCTATTTACAACTTCAGTTTGTCAATCCGTTTGAGGATGACAAGTAGTAGATTACAACAATATGGAGCAAAGTTTAGCCCATAAAGTAATCCAAAAATAAAATCCCTCCCCTTCTTAGTCCTAGGCAACCCCAAAATAAAGTCCATAGAAATGTCAGTCCCAGTTCTTTTTAAGAATAGCACGCAAAAGTGTTCTCAAAGTTCTATTTACAACTTCAGTTTGTCAATCCGTTTGAGGATGACAAGTAGTAGATTACAACAATATTGAGCAAAGTTTAGCCCATAAAGTAATCCAAAAATAGAATCCCTCCCCTTCTTAGTCCTAGGCAACCCCAAATAAAGTGCATAGAAATGTCAATCCAAGTTCTTTTTAATAATAGCACGCAAAAGTGTTCCCAAAGTTCTATTGACAACTTCAGTTTGTCCATCCGTTTGAGGATGACAAGTAGTAGATTACAACAATATGGAGCAAAGTTTAGCCCATAAAGTAATCCAAGTTCTTTTTAAGAATAGCACGCAAAAATGTTCCCAAAGTTTTATTTACAACTTCAGTTTGTCCATCTGTTTGAGGATGACAAGTAGTAGATTACAACAATATTGAGCAAAGTTTAGCCCATAAAGTAATCCAAAAATAGAATCCCTCCCCTTCTTAGTCCTAGGCAACCCAAAATAAAGTGCATAGAAATGTCTATCCAATTTCTTTTAAGAATAGCATGCAAAAGTGTTCTCAAAGTTCTATTTACAACTTCAGTTTGTCCATCCGTTTGAAGATGACAAGTAGTAGATTACAATAATATTGCGCAAAGTTTAGCCCATAGAGTTATCCAGAAATAAAATTCTCCCCTTCTTAGTCCTAGGCAACCCCAAAATAAAGTCCATAGAAATGTCAGTCCAAGTTCTTTTAAGAATAGCACGCAAAAGTGTTCCCAAAGTTCTATTGACAACTTCAGTTTGTCCATCCGTTTGAGGATGACAAGTAGTAGATTACAACAATATGGAGCATAGTTTAGCCCATAAAGTAATCCAAAAATAAAATCCCTCCCCTTCTTAGTCCTAGGCAACCCCAAAATAAAGTTCATAGAAATGTCAGTCCAAGTTCTTTTTAAGAATAGCACGCAAAAGTGTTCCCAAAGTTCTATTGACAACTTCAGTTTGTCCATCCGTTTGAGGATGACAAGTAGTAGATTACAACAATATTGAGCAAAGTTTAGCCCATAAAGTAATCCAAAAATAGAATCCCTCACCTTCTTAGTCCTAGGCAACCCCAAAACAAAGTCCATAGAAATGTCAATCCAAGTTCTTTTTAAGAATAGCACGCAAAAGTGTTCCCAAAGTTCTATTGACAACTTAAGTTTGTCCATCCGTTTGAGGATGACAAGTAGTAGATTACAACAATATGGAGCAAAGTTTAGCCCATAAAGTAATCCAAAAATAAAATCTCTCCCCTTCTTAGTCCTAGGCAACCCCAAAATAAAGTCCATAGAAATGTCAGTCCATGTTCTTTTTAAGAATAGCACGCAAAAGTGTTCTCAAAGTTCTATTTACAACTTAAGTTTGTCCATCCGTTTGAGGATGACAAGTTGTAGATTACAACAATATGGAGCAAAGTTTAGCCCATAAAGTAATCCAAAAATAAAATCCCTCCCCTTCTTAGTCCTAGGCAACCCCAAAATAAAGTCCATAGAAATGTCAGTCCAATTTCTTTTTAAGAATAGCACGCAAAAGTGTTCCCAAAGTTCTATTTACAACTTCAGTTTGTCCATCCGTTTGAGGATGATAAGTAGAAGATTACAACTTTATTGTGCAAAGTTTAGCCCATAAAGTAATCCATAAATAGAATCCCTCCCCTTCTTAGTCCTAGGCAACCCCAAAATAAAGTCCATTGAAATGTCAATCCAAGTTCTTTTTAAGAATAGCACGCAAAAGTGTTCCCAAAGTTCAATTGACAACTTCAGTCTGTCCATCTGTTTGAGGATGTTTGAGGATGACAAGTAGTAGATTACAATAATATTGAGCAAAGTTTAGCCTATAAAGTAATCCAAAAATAGAATCCCTCCCCTTCTTAGTCCTAGGCAACCCCAAAATAAAGTCCATAGAAATGTCAGTCCAAGTTCTTTTTAAGAATAGCACGCAAAAGTGTTCTCGAAGTTCTATTTACAACTTCAATTTGTCCATCCGTTTGAGGATGACAAGTAGTAGATTACAACAATATGGAGCAAAGTTTAGCCCATAAAGTAATCCAAAAATAAAATCCCTGTAATGCCCGAGATTTAATTACTGTAATCAGAAGTTGCTCGCTAGGGCGAAGAACTCTCGGCCCTCACAAATTATACCTGCGCGCTCGAGCGGTGCTTTTCTGCCGCTCGGGCGCGACATGTTCGGCCTAACATCTTGAGATGTTCGGTTCAACATCTTGGCTTAACATAAACCAACGCCCGGCTTCGTCATTTGAGTTCCTATGACTTCCATCATAATCAATATCGATACCAGTCATAATCTCAATAACCATACATATCTGCTATGAATTCTCAGTCAAATCGACTCCAAAAATCATAACAATTACAGAAACAATCTGTTCTTTAATCTGAATTCGATTCTATGATGTCTAACATGACAAGAACATCATATATGAATCCTATTCAATTCTGACAATAGTCTAATTTCAAAACATGTCAAAACGTAGCAAAACTTACGTCCAGTTGTAGCCTACGTTGATAGGAACTCGGTACTGAAGTCGGATTTAAAATCTGACGGACGGATTTCACGTAAATCGAATTCTAAAATCAAGAAGTACACTTCCCTCGAATTCTCGATTTTCCACTGAAGGAAATGAGGAAGAAATCGTGTATTTATATATATATATACACTCGTTGCATGTAGGGGCAAGTGGCACATTTTCATGCTGCATGATTCTCGCTAGGGCGGTCAAAATCTACCGCTAGGGCGAGTCAGTTTCGGTCGAGATCCTCGGCTGGACATCTCCTCTCGCTCGGGCGGTCAGAATTTGCTCGCTAGGGCGAAGAACTCTCGGCCCTCACAAATTATACCTGCGCGCTCGGGCGGTGCTTTTCTGCCGCTCGGGCGCGAGATGTTCGGCCTAACATCTTGAGATGTTCGGTTCAACATCTTGGCTTAACATAAACCAACGCCCGGCTTCGTCATTTGAGTTCCTATGACTTCCATTACGTCAATTAATCAACATCTGATTACAGTAATTAAATCTCGGGCATTACAATTATCTTGTGATATCAGAATATTTCAGAATTGTATAACAGATTTGATATTTATAATCAGAACCGAGTACCAGGTAGGTATTTCTTCTTTATTTTATATTATTAACTGATTGTTTATACCGAATAGTTCGAATCAGATATCACAAATGGTGTCAGATATGCACAGTGATGGATTCAGTTTTCAGTCGGATAACAGATAGTTGTAATATAAACAGATTAGATCATTTATGACAGAAATTGTACAGAAATATTGGCAGAAATTGTACTGATAGGTCTGAATTGCTAACAGAAGAAAACAGAAAGATAGAAATCAGAAGATTTGTTACAGAATATGTATATTTCTGAATAGAAATGAGAATACATTTCTATGGTTTTCGTAATGACATTACAACCATTTTCTTTAGATTTTGATATGATATGATTATGATTGACAGATTTCTCAATCTATATCTATCAGTTTGTACCAGATTACGTACAAACAGAACTAAATGACATAGATCGATGTCAAAGAAATAATCAGATGGATTAGAATATTGAATTAGATGATATCAGATCGTGATTTTGATGGAGTTGTACTGGTGATAGACTATATCATAAGCCCTCTTGTGCAGATTTATTATAGATTGGCAGGTAGTCAGAGACATTGACAGATAGTCAGGGTGTAATAATCAGATATTGGCAGATATTGGTAGGACTTTAGTGCTGGATGTTAGCACTAGTTATCCAGATAGTTCAGCATGAATAGATTTAAGACACCAACGTCGGATGATGACGATTGGTATTTGGAGATAAAGACTGAAGATATTCTTGATTGGGATAAACAGGTTGAACAATGACTGTTAGTATTGTTTTATTGAACGGTGACTGATTTATACAGATGTTGTATAACCAATATGACAAGATTGAGTTTAAAGGCAGTATGATGTTATACTTCATGAATTCGTATTCCAGATGGGGATCAGGGATTTGAGTTTTGATTTAAACTCTAGTATACATTTCTTCTCGTATATCTAAATTGATTTCTTATGAGTTCAGGGACGAACTCAGATCTAAGAGGGGGAGAAATGTTGTGGGGACCCGGACGCTAATCAAGTTCTTAATCATCATTGGGACTAATTAATCAATTATAAACAGGGTCTAAATTTTTTTTTTAAAATGCGGAACGTAGTGTCATACAAATATATATACATATCAGTATACAAAAATACAAATCCTGTATTTCAACATTTATTCAAACTAGGGTTTAAAAACTAAAGTCAAGTGTTCAACCCTACATCTAGTCCAAGTCCGGTGCCACCACTCTAATCACGATCTAGCTCTTCATCTCCTCGACCCTGGACCTGTCCCACCTGTTGTCAAGTACACATACAGACAAGACAACAGCCGGATATACCGGTGAGAATATAATCCCCAGTATAAATCAATGAAACATGCAATCATATAAACAAATATAAAGCATGTAATCAGGTAACATGAATATGTATCAAAATCTGAAACATAAACAATATCAAATCAAACTGTCGACATTACTCATAATTCAGACTAGACTCAATCCTAGTCTAGGGATCCCGGTTTCCAGATGTGGTATTCCTATATCGAATTCCGTAAAGGATGGAACCATAATCTCTATTACTCGATATAACCAGTGCCCTGGTATTCCTATATCCAATTCCGTAATAGAAGAATTCCAATACCCTTTACTCGATATAACCAAATATGGTGTTCCTATATCGAATTCCGTAATAGATTCCATTACTCGATATAACCAAACATCCAGTGTCCTGACCTAACCGTCAAGGACTGTAGTTCTATCGCTAGCATCCTATCTTGTGACATCGTGCAATGTGCCGTGGCGATACCACCACTATCCGGCACTTCTGTCACAAGATAACTCGTCTAATACCTGTCATCTAAATTCAAGAGAACAAGTACATTAATCAAAGTAATGCAAATATCCATGCAATAAAATAAAGTATGTGATTTAGGGAAACCCAAGTCTAAACCGACTCAAGTCCATCTCCCAATACCACATTGACTTATACCTTTCTTTCGTCGGTTTCTGGCTCAGTCGATGTCCTGAACTCACAGCCTGTCTGGCAATGACAATATCAATAATCTCATGTCAATATACCGTTCAACTCAATATCAATCTGATGAATCTTGATTTAATTCAAAATCAACGGTATAACGGTACAATTTCAATATCCCCGTCAATACCATATCACCAGATAACAGTTACAATCCATAACTCGTGCGGTGCTGTTACCTACCGCGGGTGCGGTACTGCTTCGGCAGAATTGCACACCCTACTGCCCATGCACCGCGGGTGCGGTGCTTCCTAGGCCGCGGGTGCGGTGCTGCTCACACTGCACATTACATAATTTCGTTCTGAATACGTTTCTCGGTGTCCCGATTAATCCCATCATAATCACATGAAATGATAAATCAATCATCGATAATTACAGTGATTAATTCTTGGGCATTACAAATGTAATGCCCAGAAATTATGAGAAATGATAAGACAAGATTATAAAGTATTGCCAGGATGGAAAAATAAGAAATTCTTAAAAATGCAGCACCGCACCCGCGGTGCTAGACATCACCGCACCCGCGGTGTATGTGCAGAAAATGGAGTGCAAATCCCGTAGCCACACCGCACCCGCGGTATTAGACGGAGCGCACCCGCGCTGATGACACCGCACCCGCGGTCTTGCAAGAAGCGCACCCGCGGTCTCAGCTTTGAGAGAATGGATAGGAATCACCGTTTGAGCGCACCCGCGGTGCATATGTTACCGCACCCGCGGTGCGACGTGCACTAGGAAGATGTTGCCACTTGTTTTGCATGCAATTGAACTATATATATATGGTCGTTTTCTTCAGAATCAGAACATAAAAGCCGAGAGTCCCTTCAGAAATCCCTTTAACTTTCGTTGCTTTGATTTGTGATTCCGTGCGAACCGTTTATCAGAATTCGAATCCGAAAGTAGTATCGTTCTCCTCGTGACACGAGCTACGCAAGGACGTAAGTTTTGTTACGTTTTGAGATGTTTTGATAATATGATGTTGCTAGAATTGCATGTGATTCAGATATGGTGTTTCTACTACCGGGGATATCGTATAATTGAAGTCAGATTAAAGAACAGATTATTTCTGTAATTGTTATGATTTTTGAAAGATAGTGACTGAGATTCTATATCAGAATTGTGTTAGTATTCAGAGTATGATTGTATTGATACTGATTATGAGTTCAGTATTATATTTGTGATGTTCAGATTGACGGGATTATTCAGATTGTATTATTATGCCGTCGAAACATCAGTTGAGTTAGATTGATCAGATTCAGATATGATTTTGATTCGATTGTGATATTATTGATATGACTCAGATTGTATCTTGTTCAGACATTGATCAGATTGTATACTGAATTAAGTATTGATCAGAACAGATGAAATATTGAGTTATTACTGATACAGCGTATTCGATATTGTCATTTCAGATTCGAGATGGACAGAGTTGAATACAGATCATCGTCTTCTTCGGACCGGGACGATAAAGGTATAATTCATGTGATATTCGGGAAGAAACAACTCAATCGAGATCATCCTTGAGTTGCCCAATAAATCACATACTATACTCTTGTTTATGTTTTATTTTATTATGCTTGTTTACAGATTGTGTATTCATGCATTAAGATAGGACAGTCTGGAGATCAGGCAGACTTCTAGATGTTCGGCGATATCACAGCTTAGGGGAAGATCACCACCCCTATTGTAGATGCGGATACAGATCAGGCCGAAGTCTAGGAATAAGACGTACAGCACCTCGATTGGTAGGGTAGGTGACAGACAGTGACGTCTTATTCACACCGGGATCCCTAGAGTTATAGATCGAGTCAAGTCTAGACATGATTTGATTAGAACTGCATGCTTATATGGATGTGGCTCCTAGATCATGGGACCCATCATTACTGCTTTCAGTTGGGTTAACATGTTTTATGATTAAGATTGTTTATATGCATGTTATCTGATTTGAGTTGCATGCTTATTTGATTAATTTCATAGACTATGAAATAGACTGTTTCTATACATGATAGCATGTTTTATGATTTAGTTTGTTTATATACATGCTTACCATGTTTTATACTGGGATTTATTCTCACCGGAGTTATCCGGCTGTTGTCTTGTTTTGTATGTGTGCATGACAACAGGTGGGGCTGGATCAGGGTCGAGATGACGATGAGAGAAGACGAGTTAGCGTGGTGATTCCGGACTTGTAGCAGACTTGGTTTATTACTTGAACTTAGTAATCGAATCTTAGACTTAGATTGTACAGTATTGTACTTTTATACTGAAATGTATAATTATTATACTGATTTGTATAATAGATAGATGCCATTACCTTCCGCACTTTATTTTAAAAAGAAAAATTTTTAGACCCTGTATTATCTTAATTGATAATTAAATCCCAAAGATGATTAAGAAGATGATTAGCGTCCGGGTCCCCACATTTTGGAAATTGGAATATGATAGTTATATGGTGTTCTTGACGTATTGAGCATGATATATTGGTAAATGGATCGAAGAACTGATATCATATGCAAGTTCTATGAATTTCAGCATGTTTAGACGTAAACTGTACCAATTTTGAGTATGGTTTTGTGAATATGATTGGATTATGAGTTGAGGATGATATAGTGTTTATATCTGTTAAGATTTGGATTGACCGGTATTAAGAATATACGTCGTTATGCCGTCAAAGTCTATACCGAGATTGATTATTGATAGTGTAGGTATTGACTAGAATTAGTAATTAATTGTGTATTTATTATACATTGCCATTTCAGATTTGATTGACAGAATTGATACCAACTTCGAGACTACGACAAGAAATGTATAGTACATGTTTTGTTTGGGGAATCACGACTCAAAGGAGATCACATTTGAGTTTCCCAACAAAAATTACATACTTGTATTATTATCTATATCTTGATATGATTATGATTGTTTATAGATTTGTCTCTAGAACTTGTATGCAAATCTTGCTATGCTTTGTTTACAGACCATGTTGCATTGCATTAAGATGATTATGCTTGTTTACAGATTTTGTATTCATGCATTAAGATAGGAAAGTCTGAGAGATCATCCAGACTTCTAGACGTTCGGCGATATCACAGCTTAGGGGAAGATCACCGCCCCTATTGTAGACGCGGATACAGATCAGGCCGAAGTCTAGGAATAAGACGGACAGCACCTCGATTGGGAGGGTAGGTGACAGACAGTGCCGTCTTATTCACAACGGGATCCCTAGAGTTCTAGTCGAGTCGAGTCTAGACATGATTAGATTCGCATTGCATGATTTTATATGAATGATATTCATATTAGCATGTTTCATGTATTTAGATTGTTTTTAATGCATGTATACATGTTTATACTGGGATTTGTTCTCACCGGTTTTCCGGCTGTTGTTATATTTGTATGTGTGCATAACAACAGGTGGGGCAGGATCTGGGTCGAGACAGAGATGAGATTAATATAGCGTGGAGACTACGGGCGCAGCAGAGGACTAGTGATTTTACTCACTTTGTACCATTTGTAGATAATGGTTTGTTCAAACACTAGTTGGATTGTTGTAGTAGAACAAGACTTGTTGTATGTTTGTAAAATAAATAAAGAACTTATGTTTGTTTAATTACATTTGATTAAATGTAAAAGCGAAAATTTGACCCACTTTTTATATTAATGATCCATTTAATCCCAAAGAAAAGAATTAGAGCCGGGTCCCCACAAAAAGAATCCCTCCCCTTCTATTGTAATCTACTACTTGTCAATCCAAGTTCTTTTTAAGAATAGCACGCAAAAGTGTTCCCAAAGTTCTATTAACAACTTCAGTTTGTCCAACTCTTTGAGGATGACAAGTAGTAGATTACAACAATATGGAGCAAAGTTTAGCCCATAAAGTAATCCAAAAATAGAATCCCTCCCCTTCTGTTGTAATCTACTACTTGTCATACTCAAACAGATGGACAAACTGAAGTTGTCAATAGAACTTTGGGAACACTTTTGCGTGCTATTCTTAAAAAGAACTTGGATTGTTGTAATCTACTACTTGTCATCCTCAAACGGATTGGCAAACTGAAGTTGTCAATAGAGCAAAGTTTAGCCCATAAAGTAATCCAAAAATAGAATCCCTCCCCTTCTTAGTCCTAGGCAACCCCAAAATAAAGTCCATAGAAATGTTAATCCAAGTTCTTTTTAAGAATAGCGCGCAAAAGTGTTCCCAAAGTTCTATTGACAACTTCAGTTTGTCCATCCGTTTGAGGATGACAAGTAGTAGATTACAACAATATGGAGCAAAGTTCAGCCCATAAAGTAATCCAAAAATAAAATCCCTCCCCTTTTTAGTCCTAGGCAACCCCAAAATAAAGTCCATAGAAATGTCAGTCCAAGTTCTTTTTAAGAATAGCACACAAAAGTGTTCTCAAAGTTCTATTTACAACTTCAGTTTGTCCATCCGTTTGAGGATGACAAGTAGTAGATTACAACAATATGGAGCAAAGTTTAGCCCATAAAGTAATCCAAAAATAAAATCCCTCCCCTTCTTAGTCCTAGGCAACCCCAAAATAAAGTCCATAGAAATGTAAGTCCAAGTTCTTTTTAAGAATAGCACGCAAACCTGTTCTCAAAGTTCTATTTACAACTTCAGTTTGTCCATCCGTTTGAGGATGACAAGTAGTAGATTACAACAATATTGAGCAAAGTTTAGCCCATAAAGTAATCCAAAAAGAGAATCCCTCCCCTTCTTAGTCCTAGACAACCCCAAAATAAAGTGCATAGAAATGTCAATCTAAGTTCTTTTAAGAATAGCACGCACAAGTGTTCCCAAAGTTCTATTTACAACTTCAGTTTGTCCATCCGTTTGAGGATGACAAGTAGTAGATTACAACAATATTGAGCAAAGTTTAGCCCATAAAGTAATCCAAAAATAGAATCCCTCACCTTCTTAGTCCTAGGCAACCCCAAAATAAAGTCCATAGAAATGTCAATCCAAGTTTTTTTTAAGAATAGCACGCAAAAGTGTTCCCAAAGTTCTATTGACAACTTCAGTTTGTCCATCTGTTTGAGGATGACAAGTAGTAGATTACAACAATATTGAGCAAAGTTTAGCCCATAAAGTAATCCAAAAATAGAATCCCTCACCTTCTTAGTCCTAGGCAACCCCAAAATAAAGTCCATAGAATGTCAATCCAAGTTCTTTTTAAGAATATCACGCAAAAGTGTTCTCAAAGTTCTATTTACAACTTCAGTTTGTCCATCCGTTTGAGGATGACAAGTAGTAGATTACAACAATATTGAGCAAAGTTTAGCCCATAAAGTAATCCAAAAATAGAATCCCTCCCCTTCTTAGTCCTAGGCAACCCCAAAATAAAGTGCATAGAAATGTCAGTCCAAGTTCTTTTTAAGAATAGCACGCAAAAGTGTTCTCAAAGTTCTATTTACAACTTCAGTTTGTCCATCAGTTTGAGGATGACAAGTAGTAGATTACAACAATATGGAGCAAAGTTTAGCCCATAAAGTAATCCAAAAATAAAATCCCTCCCCTTCTTAGTCCTAGGCAACCCCAAAATAAAGTCCATAGAAATGTCAGTCCAAGTTCTTTTTAAGAATAGCACGCAAAAGTGTTCTCAAAGTTCTATTTACAACTTCAGTTTGTCCATCCGTTTGAGGATGACAAGTAGTAGATTATAACAATATTGAGCAAAGTTTAGCCCATAAAGTAATCCAAAAATAAAATCCCTCCCCTTCTTAGTCCTAGGCAACCCCAAAATAAAGTCCATAGAAATGTCAATCCAAGTTCTTTTTAAGAATAGCATGCAAAAGTGATGCAAACGTGGTTGATCAAGCACCAAAAAAAGCATGGGAGTCGTTGGAGTTGCCCGAAGGACCTATAACGAGAGGACGTAGCAAGAAGTTTAAAGAAGCACTTCAAGTACTCATGATGAACTACCAAAGAGGTTCTACAAACTTGGTGATCAAATTAGAGGAGGTAGAGAATCATGGGAATTATATTGGAGAGTTTTGGTATGTTATTCTAGTGGTCATGGTCGAAGCAGAACCGCACCCGCGCTCCAACAGGGAGTGCACCCGCGCTCCAAGATGAAATTCGCCGAAGCAGCACCGCACCCGCGCTCAAAACAGGACCGCACCCGCGGTCTTGCTAAAATAAAAAATAAAAAAATAATTTTTTTTTTAATTTTTTTCCCGAGACTGTACCGCACCCGCGGTCCAGTCTGCAGCGCACCCGCGGTCTGCACTTCCGTGTCAAAATTGCTAGACACTTTTGTGTAGCCTTTTCACACTACTTTCTTGTTATGATATTATTATATAATGATTGTATTATTGCAAAAACGAGATACATTGAATGCTATATCAAATTCTTGAGATTTCTCTCAAATTTACAAGGCAAAAGCTTTGTGTTCAAAAATCAAAAATCAAACTTATCAAAGATTACATCTTTGTGGCGTTTGTCGATTGTTCTTCGCTCGGATTGTCAAAACAAGTTCTTTGAAGGTTCGTTTGAAATTCAATTGTTTTATCGTTGATATTTGTTGCTAAGTATAATATCTTAGAGGTGAATATCACAAAATCGTTACTTGTTTCAAAAGATTGGGACAACATAATCGTTCCTTGTTTGTTATTGAATTGAGGGTGCGATTTCTATAGTCGTGCTTGCCTTTCATTCGTACGAGGATTCGTATCATTTGGTATCAGAGCTTAGGCTCATTGATTCAAGTAAGTTATCCTTTTTTTTGTGTTCAGATCTGTTTTAAAAAAAAATTATTGTTCTGTTTCAGATCTGTGTTATATTGTTGTTTCTATTGTCATATCTATCAAAAACAAAAATAAAAATTCGATCTGTATCAAATCTCTGTTATCCTTTCGTTTCTGTGTCCAGATTTGTGTTATCCTTTGTTGTGCCTTAAGATCTGTGTTATTTTCTATCATCCTTTGTCATTCTTGAATCTATAATTTTCGAAAATTTGTGTATCATCGTTCTTGTTATTGTGTAGTCCAAGTAAGACAGTTGCGAGTGTCCACGAAGTGAATCTTTTTGTTTGATAAAAAAAAATACAAAGATTGAGCACACCTTTGAGAGAAAAATCAAATTTGAGTGGAAAAATCATTTGAGTGCGAGAGCTATTTCTTTGGAGTGATCGTGAGAATTTGGGTGAGGAAAATCTTTTATTTCTACTAACGTTTTATTGCAGGTATGAAATCTGAAATTAAAATGGAGAAGGAAGTAGGAGAGAGTTCGAACCAGGGGTTGTCTAAGGTTCAAATGGAGGCGTTATTTGGGCATTTTAGTAGAATTTTGAAGGTTGAGTTGGATCCTTTATATGAGAGGTTGGATAGGCTTGAGGTTAGCACTAGTGAAAATAAATCTAAGCCTAAAGGTTTGGGTAGAGTTGAAGAAGAAGAGAATGATTATGATTTGGAAGGAGAAGAGGAGAGCCAAAACGAGAATTGGGGTAGAAGCGGAAGAGGTAGAGGATTTGGTAGGGGAAGAAGAGAAGCCTTACGTGGTAGGTACGATGATGGGAATAAGGAAGATAATAACATAGTTAGCATTAAGATGAAAATTCCGTCGTTCAATGGTAAGTCGGATCCAGAGGCTTATTTAGAATGGGAAAAGCGAGTTGAATTTGTGTTTGATTGTCACCATTATTCCGAACAAAAGAAGGTTAGGTTGGCCGTGGTTGAATTTGTTGATTATGCACTCATTTGGTGGGATCAATTAGTGACCACTAAGAGGAGATGCAATGAGAGGCCTATAGAAACTTGGGCGGAGATGAAAAGCGTAATGAGGAAAAGGTTTGTACCAAATCACTACTATAGAGAAATGTTTAATAAGTTACAAACTTTGAGACAAGGTGTGAAGAGTGTTGAGGACTACTATAAAGAATTGGAAGTAGTCATGATTAGAGCAAACATAGATGAGGATAGTGAGGCTACTATGGCTCGTTTTCTGTGTGGTTTGAACAGGGAAATTCAAGACCAAGTGGAGCTTAGACATTACTTGGACCTAGATGAAATGGTGCAGATGGCGATAAAAGTGGAGCAACAACTCAAGAGGAGAGGAGTTGGTCGTACCATACAAGCTGGGAATACATCAACACCTTGGCGTTCCAATGTTATTAAACGTGAAGAAAGCAAGGTAGTGGTCAAGCCCAAAGTTGACATTAAACAGGAGGCGCCTAAGCAGGTAATGCAAGGTAAACCTGAAACTCCTATTAATCGTTCTAGAGATATTAAATGTCAATCCAAGTTCTTTTTAAGAATAGCACGCAAAAGTGTTCTCAAAGTTCAATTTACAACTTCAGTTTGTCCATCCCTTTGAGGATGACAAGTAGTAGATTACAACAATATTGAGCAAAGTTTAGCCCATAAAGTAATCCAAAAATAGAATCCCTCCCCTTCTTAGTCCTAGGCAACCCCAAAATAAAGTCCATAGAAATGTCAATCCAAGTTCCTTTTAAGAATAGCATGCAAAAGTGTTCCCAAAGTTCTATTTACAACTTCAGTTTGTCCATCCGTTTGAGGATGGCAAGTAGTAGGTTACAACTTTATTGTGCAAAGTTTAGCCCATAAAGTAATCCAAAAATAGAATCCCTCCCCTTATTAATCCTAGGCAACCCCAAAATAAAGTGCATAGAAATATCAGTCAAAGTTCTTTTTAAGAATAGCACGCAAAAGTGTTCTCAAAGTTCTATTTACAACTTCAGTTTCTCCATCCGTTTGAGGATGACAAGTAGTAGATTACAACAATATTGAGCAAAGTTTAGCCCATAAAGTAATCCAAAAATAGAATCCCTCCCCTTCTTAGTCCTAGGCAACCCCAAAATAATGTGCATAGAAATGTCAATCCAAGTTCTTTTAAGAATAGCACGCACAAGTGTTCCCAAAGTTCTATTTACAACTTCAGTTTGTCCATCCGTTTGAGGATGACAAGTAGTAGATTACAACAATATTGAGCAAAGTTTAGCCCATAAAGTAATCCAAAAATAGAATCCCTCACCTTCTTAGTCCTAGGCAACCCCAAAATAAAGTCCATAGAAATGTCAATCCAAGTTCTTTTAAGAATAGCACGCACAAGTGTTCCCAAAGTTCTATTTACAACTTCAGTTTGTCCATCCGTTTGAGGATGACAAGTAGTAGATTACAACAATATTGAGCAAAGTTTAGCCCATAAAGTAATCCAAAAATAGAATCCCTCCCCTTCTTAGTCCTAGGCAACCTCAAAATAAAGTGCATAGAAATGTCAATCCAAGTTCTTTTAAGAATAGCACGCACAAGTGTTCCCAAAGTTCTATTTACAACTTCAGTTTTTCCATCCGTTTGAGGATGACAAGTAGTAGATTACAACAATATTGAGCAAAGTTTAGCCCATAAAGTAATCCAAAAATAGAATCCCTCACCTTCTTAATCCTAGGCAACCCCAAAATAAAGTCCATAGAAATGTCAATCCAAGTTCTTTTTAAGAATAGCACGCAAAAGTGTTTTCAAAGATCTATTTACAACTTCAGTTTGTCCATCCGTTTGAGGATGACAAGTAGTAGATTACAACAATATTGAGCAAAGTTTAGCCCATAAAGTAATCCAAAAATAGAATCCCTCCCCTTCTTAGTCCTAGGCAACATCAAAATAAAATCCATAGAAATGTCAATCCAAGTTCTTTTTAAGAATAGCACGCAAAAGTGTTCCCAAAGTTCTATTGACAACTTCAGTTTGTCCATCTGTTTGAGGATGACAAGTAGTAGATTACAACAATATTGAGCAAAGTTTAGCCCATAAAGTAATCCAAAAATAAAATCCCTCCCCTTCTTAGTCCTAGGCAACCCCAAAATAAAGTCCATAGAAATGTCAATCCAAGTTCTTTTTAAGAATAGCACGCAAAAGTGTTCCCAAAGTTCTATTGACAACTTTAGTTTGTCCATCTGTTTGAGGATAACAAGTAGTAGATTACAACAATATTGAGCAAAGTTTAGCCCATAAAGTAATCTAAAAATAGAATCCCTCCCCTTCAGTTGTAATCTACTACTTGTCAATCCAAGTTCTTTTTAAGAATAGCACGCAAAAGTGTTCCCAAAGTTCTAATGACAACTTCAATTTGTCCATCTGTTTGAGGATGACAAGTAGTAGATTACAACAATATGGAGCAAAGTTTAGCCCATAAAGTAATCCAAAAATAGAATCCCTCCCCTTCTGTTGTAATCTACTACTTGTCATCTTCAAACAGATGGACAAACTGAAGTTGTCAATAGAACTTTGGGAACACTTTTGCGTGCTATTCTTAAAAAGAACTTGGATTGTTGTAATCTACTACTTGTCATCCTCAAACGGATGGACAAACTGAAGTTGTCAATAAAGCAAAGTTTAGCCCATAAAGTAATTAAAAAATAAAATCCCTCCCCTTCTTAGTCATAGGCAACCCCAAAATAAAGTCCATAGAAATGTCAGTCCAAGTTCTTTTTAAGAATAGCACGCAAAAGTGTTCTCAAAGTTCTATTTACAACTTCAGTTTGTCCATCCGTTTGAGGATGACAAGTAGTAGATTACAACAATATTGAGCAAAGTTTAGCCCATAAAGTAATCCAAAAATAGAATCCCTCCACTTCTTAGTCTTAGGCAACCCCAAAATAAAGTGCATAGAAATGTCAATCCAAGTTCTTTTAAGAATAGCAAGCACAAGTGTTCCCAAAGTTCTATTTACAACTTCAGTTTGTCCATCCGTTTGAGGATGACAAGTAGTAGATTACAACAATATTGAGCAAAGTTTAGCCCATAAAGTAATCCAAAAATAGAATCCCTCCCATTCTTAGTCCAAGGCAACCCCAAAATAAAGTGCATAGAAATGTCAGTCCAAGTTCTTTTTAAGAATAGCACGCAAAAGTGTTCTCAAAGTTCTATTTACAACTTCAGTTTGTCCATCCGTTTGAGGATGACAAGTAGTAGATTACAACAATATGGAGCAAAGTTTAGCCCATAAAGTAATACAAAAATAAAATCCCTCCCCTTCTTAGTCCTAGGCAACCCCAAAATAAAGTCCATAGAAATGTCAGTCCAAGTTCTTTTTAAGAATAGCACGCAAAAGTGTTCTCAAAGTTCTATTTACAACTTCAGTTTGTCCATCCGTTTGAAGATGACAAGTAGTAGATTACAACAATATTGAGTAAAGTTTAGCCCATAAAGTAATCCAAAAATAAAATCCCTCCACTTCTTAGTCTTATGCAACCCAAAATAAAGTCCATAGAAATGTCAGTCCAAGTTCTTTTTAAGAATAGCACGCAAAAGTGTTCTCAAAGTTCTATTGACAACTTCAGTTTGTCCATCCGTTTGAAGATGACAAGTAGTAGATTACAACAATATTGAGCAAAGTTTAGCCCATAAAGTAATCCAAAAATAGAATCCCTCCCCTTCTTAGTCCTAGGCAACCCCAAAATAAGGTGCATAGAAATGTCAATCTAAGTTCTTTTAAGATTAGCACGCACAAGTGTTCCCAAAGTTCTATTTACAACTTCAGTTTGTCCATCCGTTTGAGGATGACAAGTAGTAGATTACAACAATATTGAGCAAAGTTTAGTCCATAAAGTAATCCAAAAATAGAATCCCTCTCATTCTTAGTCCTAGGCAACCCCAAAATAAAGTGCATAGAAATGTCAGTCCAAGTTCATTTTAAGAATAGCACGCAAAAGTGTTCTCAAAGTTCTATTTACAACTTCAGTTTGTCCATCCGTTTGAGGATGACAAGTAGTAGATTACAACAATATGGAGCAAAGTTTAGCCCATAAAGTAATCAAAAAATAAAATCCCTCCCCTTCTTAGTCCTAGGCAACCCCAAAATAAAGTCCATAGAAATGTAAGTCCAAGTTCTTTTTAAGAATAGCACGCAAAAGTGTTCTCAAAGTTCTATTTACAACTTCAGTTTGTCTATCCGTTTGAGGATGACAAGTAGTAGATTACAACAATATTGAGCAAAGTTTAGCCTATAAAGTATCCAAAAATATAATCCCTCCCCTTCTTAGTACTAGGCAACCCCAAAATAAAGTCCATAGAAATGTCAATCCAAGTTCCTTTTAAGAATAGCACGCAAAAGTGTTCCCAAAGTTCTATTTACAACTTCAGTTTTTCCATCCGTTTGAGGATGACAAGTAGTAGATTACAACTTTATTGTGCAAAGTTTAGCCCATAAAGTAATCCAAAAATAGAATCCCTCCACTTCTTAGTCTTAGACAACCCCAAAATAAAGTCCATAGAAATGTCAGTCCAAGTTCTTTTATAGAATATCACGCAAAAGTGTTCTCAAAGTTCTATTTACAACTTCAGTTTGTCCATCCGTTTGAGGATGACAAGTAGAAGATTACAACAATATTGAGCAAAGATTAGCCCATAAAGTAATCCAAAAATAGAATCCCTCCCCTTCTTAGTCCTAGGCAACCCCAAAATAAAGTGCATAGAAATGTCAATCCAAGTTCTTTAAAGAATAGCACGCACAAGTGTTCCCAAAGTTCTATTTACAACTTCAGTTTGTCCATCCGTTTGAGGATGACAAGTAGTAGATTACAAAAATATTGAGCAAAGTTTAGCCCATAAAGTAATCCAAAAATAGAATCCCTCCCATTCTTAGTCCTAGGCAACCCCAAAATAAAGTGCATAGAAATGTCAAGTCCAAGTTCTTTTAAGAATAGCACGCAAAAGTGTTCTCAAAGTTCTATTTACAACTTCAGTTTGTCCATCCGTTTGAGGATGACAAGTAGTAGATTACAACAATATGGAGCAAAGTTTAGCCCATAAAGTAATACAAAAATAGAATCCCTCCCCTTCTTAGTCCTAGGCAACCCCAAAATAAAGTCCATAGAAATGTCAGTCCAAGTTCTTTTTAAGAATAGCACGCAAAAGTGTTCTCAAAGTTCTATTTACAACTTCAGTTTGTCCATCCGTTTGAAGATGACAAGTAGTAGATTACAACAATATTGAGTAAAGTTTAGCCCATAAAGTAATCCAAAAATAAAATCCCTCCACTTCTTAGTCTTATGCAACCCCAAAATAAAGTCCATAGAAATGTCAGTCCAAGTTCTTTTTAAGAATAGCACGCAAAAGTGTTCTCAAAGTTCTATTGACAACTTCAGTTTGTCCATCCGTTTGAAGATGACAAGTAGTAGATTACAACAATATTGAGCAAAGTTTAGCCCATAAAGTAATCCAAAAATAGAATCCCTCCCCTTCTTAGTCCTAGGCAACCCCAAAATAAGGTGCATAGAAATGTCAATCTAAGTTCTTTTAAGAATAGCACGCACAAGTGTTCCCAAAGTTCTATTTACAACTTCAGTTTGTCCATCAGTTTGAGGATGACAAGTAGTAGATTACAACAATATGGAGCAAAGTTTAGCCCATAAAGTAATCCAAAAATAAAATCCCTCCCCTTCTTAGTCCTAGGCAACCCCAAAATAAAGTCCATAGAAATGTCAGTCCAAGTTCATTTTAAGAATAGCACACAAAAGTGTTCTCAAAGTTCTATTTACAACTTCAGTTTGTCCATCCGTTTGAGGATGACAAGTAGTATATTACAACAATATGGAGCAAAGTTTAGCCCATAAAGTAATCAAAAAATAAAATCCCTCCCCTTCTTAGTCCTAGGCAACCCCAAAATAAAGTCCATAGAAATGTAAGTCCAAGTTCTTTTTAAGAATAGCACGCAAAAGTGTTCTCAAAGTTCTATTTACAACTTCAGTTTGTCCATCCGTTTGAGGATGACAAGTAGTAGATTACAACAATATTGAGCAAAGTTTAGCCTATAAAGTAATCCAAAAATATAATCCCTCCCCTTCTTAGTACTAGGCAACCCCAAAATAAAGTCCATAGAAATGTCAATCCAAGTTCCTTTTAAGAATAGCACGCAAAAGTGTTCCCAAAGTTCTATTTACAACTTCAGTTTTTCCATCCGTTTGAGGATGACAAGTAGTAGATTACAACTTTATTGTGCAAAGTTTAGCCCATAAAGTAATCCAAAAATAGAATCCCTCCACTTCTTAATCTTAGACAACCCCAAAATAAAGTCCATAGAAATGTCAGTCCAAGTTCTTTTATAGAATATCACGCAAAAGTGTTCTCAAAGTTCTATTTACAACTTCAGTTTGTCCATCCGTTTGAGGATGACAAGTAGAAGATTACAACAATATTGAGCAAAGATTAGCCCATAAAGTAATCCAAAAATAGAATCCCTCCCCTTCTTAGTCCTAGGCAACCCCAAAATAAAGTGCATAGAAATGTCAATCCAAGTTCTTTTAAGAATAGCACGCACAAGTGTTCCCAAAGTTCTATTTACAACTTCAGTTTGTCCATCCGTTTGAGGATGACAAGTAGTAGATTACAACAATATTGAGCAAAGTTTAGCCCATAAAGTAATCCAAAAATAGAATCCCTCCCATTCTTAGTCCTAGGCAACCCCAAAATAAAGTGCATAGAAATGTCAGTCCAAGTTCTTTTTAAGAATAGCACGCAAAAGTGTTCTCAAAGTTCTATTTACAACTTCAGTTTGTCCATCCGTTTGAGGATGACAAGTAGTAGATTACAACAATATGGAGCAAAGTTTAGCCCATAAAGTAATACAAAAATAAAATCCCTCCCCTTCTTAGTCCTAGGCAACCCCAAAATAAAGTCCATAGAAATGTCAGTCCAAGTTCTTTTTAAGAATAGCACGCAAAAGTGTTCTCAAAGTTCTATTTACAACTTCAGTTTGTCCATCCGTTTGAAGATGACAAGTAGTAGATTACAACAATATTGAGTAAAGTTTAGCCCATAAAGTAATCCAAAAATAAAATCCCTCCACTTCTTAGTCTTATGCAACCCCAAAATAAAGTCCATAGAAATGTCAGTCCAAGTTCTTTTTAAGAATAGCACGCAAAAGTGTTCTCAAAGTTCTATTGACAACTTCAGTTTGTCCATCCGTTTGAAGATGACAAGTAGTAGATTACAACAATATTGAGCAAAGTTTAGCCCATAAAGTAATCCAAAAATAGAATCCCTCCCCTACTTAGTCCTAGGCAACCCCAAAATAAGGTGCATAGAAATGTCAATCTAAGTTCTTTTAAGAATAGCACGCACAAGTGTTCCCAAAGTTCTATTTACAACTTCAGTTTGTCCATCCGTTTGAGGATGACAAGTAGTAGATTACAACAATATTGAGCAATGTTTAGCCCATAAAGTAATCCAAAAATAGAATCCCTCTCATTCTTAGTCCTAGGCAACCCCAAAATAAAGTGCATAGAAATGTCAGTCCAAGTTCATTTTAAGAATAGCACGCAAAAGTGTTCTCAAAGTTCTATTTACAACTTCAGTTTGTCCATCCGTTTGAGGATGACAAGTAGTAGATTACAACAATATGGAGCAAAGTTTAGCCCATAAAGTAATCCAAAAATAAAATCCCTCCCCTTCTTAGTCCTAGGCAACCCCAAAATAAAGTCCATAGAAATGTAAGTCCAAGTTCTTTTTAAGAATAGCACGCAAAAGTGTTCTCAAAGTTTTATTTACAACTTCAGTTTGTCCATCCGTTTGAGGATGACAAGTAGTAGATTACAACAATATTGAGCAAAGTTTAGCCTATAAAGTAATCCAAAAATATAATCCCTCCCCTTCTTAGTACTAGGCAACCCCAAAATAAAGTCCATAGAAATGTCAATCCAAGTTCCTTTTAAGAATAGCACGCAAAAGTGTTCCCAAAGTTCTATTTACAACTTCAGTTTTTCCATCCGTTTGAGGATGACAAGTAGTAGATTACAACTTTATTGTGCAAAGTTTAGCCCATAAAGTAATCCAAAAATAGAATCCCTCCACTTCTTAGTCTTAGACAACCCCAAAATAAAGTCCATAGAAATGTCAGTCCAAGTTCTTTTATAGAATATCACGCAAAAGTGTTCTCAAAGTTCTATTTACAACTTCAGTTTGTCCATCCGTTTGAGGATGACAAGTAGAAGATTACAACAATATTGAGCAAAGATTAGCCCATAAAGTAATCCAAAAATAGAATCCCTCCCCTTCTTAGTCCTAGGCAACCCCAAAATAAAGTGCATAGAAATGTCAATCCAAGTTCTTTTAAGAATAGCACGCACAAGTGTTCCCAAAGTTCTATTTACAACTTCAGTTTGTCCATCCGTTTGAGGATGACAAGTAGTAGATTACAACAATATTGAGCAAAGTTTAGCCCATAAAGTAATCCAAAAATAGAATCCCTCACCTTCTTAGTCCTAGGCAACCCCAAAATAAAGTCCATAGAAATGTCAATCCAAGTTCTTTTTAAGAATAGCACGCAAAAGTGTTCTCAAAGTTCTATTTAAAACTTTAGTTTGTCCATCCGTTTGAGGATGACTAGTATTAAAAGACCGTACATAATAAAAGACAACTACTGGTCCATCTGCTACGCCCGTGATCTCCACTCTAACATGATCATCTCTGTCTTGACTCAGATCCTGCCCCACCTGTTGTTATGCACACATACAGACATAACAACAGCCGGAAAACCGGTGAGAACAAATCCCAGTGTAAACATGTCTACATGCATTAAAACAATTTAAAACATGAAACATGCTAATATGAATGTCATTCATATATAATCATGCAATTCGAGTCTAATCTTGTCTAGACGCGACTCGACTAGAACTCTAGGGATCCCGTGGTGAATAAGACGTCACTGTCTGTCACCTACCCTCCCGATCGAGGTGCTGTACGTCTTATTCCTAGACTTCGGCCTGATCTGTATCCACGTCTACAAAGGGGCGGTGATCTTCCCCTAAGCTGAGATGTAAGGCTCAAGATTTATTAGTCTTCATTAATACGATATTCGAAGGTGTGAGAGTGCATGACATTGCATGAGAAACACTAAGTAGAATGGGAGTAGGAAAGACATGAGAAAGGTAAGAAAATACCATAATAAGATGAGAAGAGTCGAAGCCTTGGCGCATGTGCGCGGAGAAATGCGCGGCTGTGCGCGAAGGATGTCGAAGCCTTCGTGCATATGCGCGAGAAGAGGCGCGCATATGCGCGAGGGGGGTGTTTTCTATTTATAGAGATGCGAAGATCTCGCGCATATGCGCGAGACAAAGCGCGCATATGCGCGAGTTGTCAAAATTCAGGAAATGCAGAGACGAAGGTCTCGGGCATATGCGCGAGATAAGTGTTAAATCTGTCGAGACAGTAGGTCTCGCGCACAGTCGCGAGACGTGTACTTCATAAAATTTGCCATGTGTATTGAGGCATGCATTGTATATATATCTTGGCACGAAATTTCTTTCATACCATCAGAATAATCGAGAGTTGCAGAGGAAAGCTTCCATTTCTTCATACGGTTGAATTGTAGTTTTGTAAGATTTATTTATCCAAATTCAAATCCGACTTCAGTTTTGAGCTCCTCTCGTTATTAGCTAAAAAGTGATGTAAGTTTTATGTAATTTCAACAAGTTTTGAAATTCAGATGTTTGGGAAATGAGAATATGATAGTTATATTGTGTTCTTGACGTATTGAGCATGATATATTTGTAAACGGATCAAAGAAATGATATCATATGCATTTCCTATGAATTTCAGTATGATTTATGAATTGTTGGGACAGAATTATTGTGTTTTGAATGGATATTGTATTGGGTTATGATTGAGAATAAGATAGTGTTGATATCTGTTGAGAATTTGATTGACCGGTATTGAGAATTTACGTCGTTATGCCGTCAAAGTCTATACCGAGATTGATTATTGATAGTGTAGGTATTGACTAGAGGTAGTAATTGATCGTGTATTTATTATACATTTCCATTTCAGATTCGTATTGTCAACCGTGACAGCAACTGTGCGACGAAAGGTATACTACATGTTTTGCTTGGGGAATCACGACTCAAATGAGATCACATTTGAGTTTCCCAACCAAAATCACATACTTGTTTTATTGTTTATATCTAGATATGATTATGATTGCTTATAGATTTGTTTATAGACTTGTATACAAATCTTGTTATGCTTTGTTTACAGATCATGTGGCATTTCATTATAATGATTATGCTTGTTTACAGATTGTGTATTCATGCATTAAGATAGGACAGTCTGGAGATCAGGCAGACTACTAGACGTTCGGCGATATCACAGCTTAGGGGAAGATCACCGCCCCTATTGTAGACGCGGATACAGATCAGGCCGAAGCCTAGGAATAAGACGGTCAGCACCTCGATTGGGAGGGTAGGTGACAGACAGTGCCGTCTTATTCACAACGGGATCCTTAGAGTTTTAGTCGAGTCGCATCTAGACATGATTAGACTCGCATTGCATGATTATATATGAATGACATTCATATTAGCATGTTTCATGTTTTAGCTTGTTTTACTGCATGTATACATGTTTATACTGGGATTTGTTCTCAACGGTTTTCCGGCTGTTGTTATGTCTGTATGTGTGCCTAACAAAAGGTGGGGCAGGATCTGGGTCGAGACAGAGATGATCGTGTTAGCGTGGAGATCTCGGGCGTAGCAGATGGACCAGTAGTTGTCTTTTATTATGTACTGTCTTTTAATACTGGTTAGTTGAGTACATACAGAATAAGACATGTATATTATGTTTGTATGTTGTAAAATAAATAAAGAACTGATGTTGTTTAGTTACATTTGAGTTAATGTAAAAAGCAAAAATTTGACCCACTTTTTATATTAATGATCCATTTAATCCCAAGAAAAAGAATTAGAGCCCGGGTCCCCACAACAGGTGGTATCAGAGCCGAGAGTTCCTTTAGACTAAGATAGGATAGAATGAGCGGGGTAGATCGAGTCTTCTTCCTTGCTCTATGATGTGTTAGCATGTTTATTGATTTCCTTACTACATGTTGTTTGTTATCGGAATCATTACAGCATGTATTGGTTAAGACTGAATCAGAACTGATTCTAGATCAGAGGTAACTGACTAGAGGATGGCTGAGACAGTTGTATATTTTGTCTACTAATCCGTTGGTTTATTAGATATGCCTCCTAGAAGAGCAGCAGTTCCTCTACGACCAGCAGCGCCAGAACAGGGGAGCACATCCGGAGATCCTATGGATGTTACGGCGACCCCTATGGAGACGTTGTTGAAGCAATTCCAATCCTTTCGACCTCCCACATTAAAAGGTACCGAGAATGCCATCGAGTGCAAAAGTTGGCTTGAGGACATTGAAATGTTATTCGACTCTTTGGAGTATTGTGACGAGAAGAGAATAAAGCTAATTGGCCATCAATTGCAAGATATAGCAAAGAATTGGTGGTTGAACATTAGGAGAGCTTTAGAGCAGCGGGGTACCGAGATTACTTGGAAGGTATTCAAGACCGAGTTTTATCAGCGATTCTTCCCTGTATCATACCGTAAAGATAAAGGCGCTGAATTCGCAAACCTGAGGCAAGGGCAATTGAACATTGAAGAGTACGTTGCTAAATTTTCCTCTTTGCTTCGTTTTGCACCCCATGTTTCAGGCAATGACGAGGCCATGGCGGATCAGTTTATAAATGGCCTGAATCCGGACATCTTTACGTTGGTCAATACTGGGAGACCCGATAATTTCTCGGATGCATTGAATCGTGCCAAAGGAGCTGAAGCAGGATTGCTTAGACAACGGAGTGCTCCGTATGTTGCACCGAGTCCAAGACCGCCACTACCTCCGTTCCAAGTTCCTCCTCCAAGATTTGAAAGTGGCGGTAGTAGCAGTGGCAGAAAGGAACAGCTGAAGGCGAAGGGGAAACAGTTTAAGCGACCTGGGAGCAGTTCGTCCAGCTCCAGCGGATCAAGACAGACTGGTTTTGATCAAAGTTCAAAGACTTCAGGCGTCTACTGTAATTCTTGTGGAGGTAGACATGCGACTGAACAGTGCCAAGGAGTTACAGGCCGATGTAACATTTGTAGGCAACCGGGGCATTTTGCCAAAGTCTGTCCCCAGAGGAGTGTACAGCCAGCCCAGAGTTGACGAGCATCCGGGTCAGTACCTCAGTTTGAGCGGCAGGCGTCATCGGTACACTCTTTTCAGCCTCCACCAGCACCGACTCAACCCAGAGCTCGAGGTAGTCAGACAGTGAGTCAACCTCCGCGGCAACAGGCCCAAGTGTTTGCATTGACCGAAGAGCAAGCACAAGATGCACCAGATGATGTGATAGCAGGTAACTGCTCTCTTTATGGTTATCCTGCATATATCTTGATAGATACAGGTGCATCGCATACATTCATATCAGAACGATTTGCATTGTTGCATTCTTTGCCTGTTGAGTCTTTGCTAGATGTTGTATCTATTAACTCTCCGTTGGGAAGTGGATTAATATTTGTAACTACTGTTAGACATTGCATTCTACAGTTTGAGGGGCATGAGATTGACCTAGATTGTATAGTGTTGGGTCTAGCTGATTTTGATTGTATAGTCGGTATTGACATGCTAACAAAGTACAGAGCCACCGTGGATTGTTTCCACAAGATTGTCAGATTCAGACCCGAGATGACAGACGAGTGGAAATTCTACGGGAAGGGTTCCAGATCTCGAATTCTCCTTGATTTCGGCTCTTACTATGAACAGATTGTTACAGAAAGGAGCGGATGGTTTCTTTGTTTATGCTGTAGATATGCAGAAGTCGAGCCCGGCATTGGCAGATCTGCCAGTAGTACGGGAATTTCCAGATATTTTCCAGATGAGATCCCAGGGTTACCTCCGGTTCGAGAGGTAGATTTTAGCATTGAACTTGTACCAGGTACCGTCCCTATTTCGAGAGCTCATATAGGATGGCACCCATCGAACTAAAAGAATTGAAAGCACAGTTAGAAGATCTTCTAGCCAAGGGATATATCAGACCTAGTGTATCTCCTTGGGGCGCTCCGGTGCTATTTGTGCGAAAGAAAGACGGTTCGATGCGATTGTGTATTGATTACAGGCAACTGAACAAGGCAACGATCAAGAATAAATATCCTTTGCCTAGGATTGATGATTTATTTGATCAGTTGCAGGGATCCTCCGTGTATTCGAAGATTGATTTGCGTTCTGGGTATCATCAGCTCAGAGTTCGAGATATAGACATACCAAAGACAGCATTTCGAACCAGGTATGGACATTACGAATTTATTGTCATGCCTTTTGGTTTAACCAATGCTCCTGCGGTATTTATGGGCTTGATGAACCGAGTGTTTCAGAAATATGTGGATGAATTTGTTATTGTTTTCATCGATGATATTTTGCTGTATTCGAAGAACAGAAATGAGCATGCAGAGCATCTCAGAATTGTTTTGCAGACATTGAGAAACGAGCAACTGTATGCTAAATTGTCAAAATGTGAGTTTTGGTTGAATCGAGTGGTCTTCTTAGGACATATCATTTCTGGAGATGGTATTTCTGTAGATCCAAGTAAAGTGGAAGCTGTGATCAGTTGGTCGAGACCGACTTCTGTACCAGAAATACGCAGTTTCATGGGCTTAGCCGGATACTACAGAAGATTTATCAAAGATTTCTCCAGTATTGCAAAGCCAATAACTCAATTGACGCAAAAGAATGCACCATTTGTTTGGTCAGAGGAGTGCGAGTCTAGCTTCCTAGAACTGAAGAAAAGGCTAACTAGTGCTCCAGTGTTGACGATACCTTCAGGTACGGGTGATTTCGTTGTGTATTGTGATGCTTCTCATAGAGGTTTGGGATGTGTTCTTATGCAGCGAGGCCATGTGATCGCATACGCCTCGAGACAATTGAAGCCACATGAAGTTCGATACCCCATTCATGATCTGGAATTGGCGGCTATCGTATTTGCATTAAAGATTTGGCGTCATTATCTCTATGGCGAGAAATTTGAAATCTTCTCCGATCACAAAAGCCTGAAGTACCTATTTTCTCAATCAGAACTGAATATGAGGCAGCGTAGATGGCTAGATCTTCTGAAAGTCTTTGACTGTGAAATCAAATATTATCCAGGGAAGTCAAATGCAGCAGCAGATGCCTTGAGTCGTAAGGTATGTTCTTTGTCCTTATCGACGATAGGTGTTAGCAAGTTAGTTGAAAATTGTTGTACATCTGGATTAGAATTTGATACAGATAGTAAGCCACTACGACTTTTTACGATCCAAGTTCAGCCCAATTTGATTATGAGGATCAAGGAAGCACAAAGAACTGATCAGAATGTGCAGAAATCGATCCAAATGGTCAGATCAGGGCATGTATCAGAATATCAGGTACGAGATCATGTGTTGTACGTCAATAACCGTCTGGTAGTGCCAGATGTTCCAGATTTGAAACATCAGATTTTGTCCGAAGCACACTGCAGTCGGTTTAGCATTCATCTTGGTGGCAGGAAGATGTACAATGACTTGAAGACACAGTTCTGGTGGAAACAGATGAAGTCAGACATCGCATAATATGTGTCTAAGTGTTTAAATTGCCAACAGGTGAAAGCTGAAAGAAAGAAACCCGGAGGTTTACTTCAAAGTTTAGCTATTCCAGAATGGAAATGGGACCACATTTCCATGGATTTTGTGACGAAGTTACCTCGATCATCCAGAGGCTGCGATGCGATTTGGGTTATTATTGACAGATTGACCAAATCTGCTTGTTTCATTCCATACAGAATGACGTATAGACAGGATCAGATGGCGGAGATTTATATTCGAGAGGTAGTCAGATTACATGGAGTGCCGAAGTCTATTGTATCAGACCGTGATCCACGATTCACTTCACACTTCTGGCACAGTTTACAGCAGGCTTTGGGTACGACATTACACCTGAGTACTGCTTATCATCCTCAGACAGACGGACAGTCAGAACGGACTATCCAGACACTAGAGGATATGTTGAGAGCCGTAGTGCTAGATTTTGGCATTAGTTGGCAAGACTCCCTACCTCTTTGCGAATTTTCTTACAATAATAGCTATCAGACGAGTATCGAGATGGCACCGTTTGAAGCTTTATATGGCAAGAAGTGCAGATCTCCGCTATACTGGGATGACATCTCAGAGGTACCAGAACTTGGGCCAGATATGATTCGTGACATGACAGAGAAGGTGAAACTTATTCAGAAGAGGATGAAGACAGCACAAGATCGACAAGCAAAGTATGCCAATATCAGACGTAGACCGTTAGTATTTGAGGCAGGAGATAGAGTATTCTTGAAGATTTCTCCATTCAGAGGCGTTGTTCGATTTGGCAAACGCGGGAAACTATCTCCTCGATACATTGGTCCTTACGAGATTCTTGAGAAGATTGGCGATCGAGCTTATCGACTTGCACTTCCTCCTTCTCTATCCGGAATACATGACGTGTTTCATGTAACAATGTTGCGAAGATATATGCCAGATGTTTCTCATGTCATTCAACCCGACGAAGCTGAACTTGATCAGACTTTGAGCTACGTGGAACAACCGATACAGATTCTTGATCGGAAGGAAAAGAAACTCAGAACGAAGAATATTCTACTTGTGAAAGTTCAGTGGAGTCGTCATGGTATCGAGGAAGCGACTTGGGAGACAGAGGCAAGCATCAGACAGAAACACCCCGAGTTATTTCAATGATGTAAGTAATTATTTAGTGTTGATGTGATTACTTTTATACTTGCATTAATAGAATGGCATGCGATTTCGAGGACGAAATCATTTCTTAGAGGGGGAGAAATGTAAGGCTCAAGATTTATTAGTCTTCATTAATACGATATTCGAAGGTGTGAGAGTGCATGACATTGCATGAGAAACACTAAGTAGAATGGGAGTAGGAAAGACATGAGAAAGGTAAGAAAATACCATAATAAGATGAGAAGAGTCGAAGCCTTGGCGCATGTGCGCGGAGAAATGCGCGGCTGTGCGCGAAGGAAGTCGAAGCCTTCGCGCATATGCGCGAGAAGAGGCGCGCATATGCGCGAGGGGGGTGTTTTCTATTTATAGAGATGCGAAGATCTCGCGCATATGCGCGAGACAAAGCGCGCATATGCGCGAGTTGTCAAAATTCAGGAAATGCCGAGACGAAGGTCTCGCGCATATGCGCGAGTATTAAATCTGCCGAGACAGTAGGTCTCGCGCACATGCGCGAGTAATGCCGCGCATATGCGCGAGACGTGTACTTCATAAAATTTGCCATGTGTATTGAGGCATGCATTGTATATATATCTTGGCACGAAATTTCTTTCATACCATCAGAATAATCGAGAGTTGCAGAGGAAAGCTTCCATTTCTTCATACGGTTGAATTGTAGTTTTGTAAGATTTATTTATCCAAATTCAAATCCGACTTCGGTTTTGAGCTCCTCTCGTTATTAGATACAAAGTGATGTAAGTTTTATGTAATTTCAACAAGTTTTGAAATTCAGATGTTTGGGAAATGAGAATATGATAGTTATATTGTGTTCTTGACGTATTGAGCATGATATATTTGTAAACGGATCAAAGAAATGATATCATATGCATTTCCTATGAATTTCAGTATGATTTATGAATTGTTGGGACAGAATTATTGTGTTTTGAATGGATATTGTATTGGGTTATGATTGAGAATAAGATAGTGTTGATATCTGTTGAGAATTTGATTGACCGGTATTGAGAATTTACGTCGTTATGCCGTCAAAGTCTATACCCAGATTGATTATTGATAGTGTAGGTATTGACTAGAGGTAGTAATTGATCGTGTATTTATTATACATTTCCATTTCAGATTCGTATTGTCAACCGTTGTGACACCCTGACCCGTTACAATTAAAATACAACGGAATTTAAAATTTTCTTTCAAACGGAAGGAGTTTCAAAATGCATTTTATAAAAGTGTTTACAAAATAACAACATGATCATTCCAATGACATAACAAAATACAAAATATCATTAGTGTGATCATGTTACAAAATGGTACAAAATAATCATCCTTCCAATCTTCGTATGCATATGACCCCCATCCACAGTCAACGTCCCGGTCCGTCGCTCTTATCTGCATCACATGAAAATAACTGAAATGAGAATAAATCTCAGCAAGTGGAACTCTTACATAGCAATGATACATAGTATACTCTGTAAAACATGGCTTTTAAATCATAAATACCATCGACTCTGAAACATGAATAACGTAGCAATAACTGTAGCAATAGCAATAGCAATAGATAGCAAAACGATGGTATTTCTCTTTTCTATGGTTGGATTGATATCAATAGTATCTGTGACTGTGGTTGCCAATATCCCATCGATATATATCGATAACTGTGAGGGGATAAAAGCCTATGGTCGATGATCATCTAATTGCATGCAATGCTATGGCTATGATTAATCAATCCAATAAAACATTTGAATTCTCAATAACATTTAAAGCCGTCGTTTCGCAATCTCATAATATCTCTTGTATTCCCTTTTTAACAATAGTGAGACATCAATGCCTCCAATAGATAATCAATGAAATCAATACATAACAATGGATCAATGGAAGGGAATAACACTTTGAAACCTTTAAAACACAATACATATAATATCATGTGAGCACAAGGGATGAAATTCCACTTACAAACAAATAGAACACCTCCAACTATACTCTTGGTACACCACCTACAACAATAATCCATAAATAACACCAATATCAAGACTAAATCCAAGAGTCCATGCTAAATAATCCATAGAACCATCAAAACATCAAATCCAAAATAACCCTTAACTCGAAACCTCATTAGAATCGCACCAAAAACTTACCTAAGCTTCCTTATACCACGGAGAACGATGATCTCAAGTCGGAAATCCAAATAACTCCAAGAATCAAAGGTAGGAAGCTAAAGAAATGGAGAAAACCCTTGCCAAAAGGAGAGAAAAATCGAAAATGGAAGATAGGATAAGGTAGGTATGAAGTCAACTCAATCAAAAAGGTACTAAATAACTCGCCCATACTTACACCGCGGGTGCGGTCACTCAAACACCGCGGGGGCACTCATCTAAGAGCGCGGGTGCACTCTACTCACGGCAATGAACAGTAACAAAACAACTAAAATCGATTCGAAACGCTGAAACGAACAATCAACACCAACAAACACCTCAAATAAATAATAACCAATAATACTATAGCCCAAAACACAACTATAATCATCTAATCACATAACCCAATTAACACAATAAAGCTTAAACCGTACCGTACACCGGGCTCGGCTATTACAATCTCCCCTCCTTAGAGGAATTTCGTCCTCGAAATTGATGTCACGGCACGAACAACTCAGGATACCTCTCTCTCATCTCAGTCTCTGGTTCTCACGTAGCCTCCTCAATCAAATGGTTCCTCCAAAGGACTTTAACGATGCCGATCTCTTTGTTCCTCAGAACTCTAACTGTGCGATCCAGAATCTGAATCGGAATCTCATGGTAAGTCAGACTCGGCGTCAAGTCCAATGGCTCATGGCGAAGAACATGGGAAGGATCTGCAATATACTTCCTGAGCATCGATACGTGAAACACATTATGGACTCTGTCAAGATCGGGCGGTAGGGCTAATCTGTAGGCTCGGTCACCCACTCTGTCCAATATCTCGAATGGACCAATGAATCTAGGGCTCAACTTGCCCTTCTTGCCAAATCGCATCACACCCTTGAGAGGTGCTATCTTCAGAAAAACATGATCGCCAACCTCGAACTGCAAAGGTCTACGACGAACGTCTGCATAGCTCTTCTGTCTGGACTGAGCAGTCTTCATCCTCTCTCTGATAACTGCAACAACATCGGCAGTCTGTTGGACCAACTCGGGACCCAACATCTTCCTCTCTCCAACCTCATCCCAAAACAAAGGGGATCTGCACTTCCTGCCATAAAGTGCCTCATACGGTGCCATGCCAATCGTCGCCTGGTAGCTATTGTTGTACGTGAACTCCACAAGAGGCAACTTGGAATCCCAGCTACCAGAATAGTCAATAGTACAAGCTCTGAGCATATCCTCCAGAATCTGAATGACTCGCTCTGACTGACCGTCGCTCTGAGGATGATAAGCTGTACTGAAAGCTAATCGAGAACCCATAGCTCTGTGCAAACTCTTCCAGAACTCTGAGGTAAATCTAGGGTCACGATCAGACATGATCGACACAGGAACCCCATGAAGTCTAACAATCTCTGCAATGTAATCCTCGGCATACTGAGACATCGAATACGTCGTCTTGACTGGGAGAAAGTGCGCTGACTTGGTCAATCTATCAACAATAACCCAAATGGAATTGAAACCCTTCTGCGTCCTGGGTAAACCAGTCACGAAATCCATAGTGATATGCTCCCACTTCCACTGAGGAATCGGCAAAGAAAGCAATGTCCCAGCAGGTCTCTGGTGCTCAATCTTTACCTGCTGACAAGTAAGGCACTGAGAAATGAACAAAGCAATATCTCTCTTCATACCTGGCCACCAGTAGAGTCGACGAAGATCCTGATACATCTTCGTACTGCCTGGATGAATCGAATAAGGTGCGGTATGAGCCTCTGTCAAGACATCTCTACGAATATCGTCGCCAGAAGGAACACAAATGCGGCCTCTGAAAGTTACCAAATCATCACCATTCAGACTAAACTCTGAATTCCCTCTAGCCTCGGCTCTAGCTCTCAACTCTGCCAACTGAACATCAGTCGACTGCTCTCTACGGATCCTGTCCGTCAATGTAGATCGAATGACCAACGCTGAAAAGCGAGCAATGGTCCCTGGAATCACCAGATCAATCTCCTCTCTCTGCAAATCCATCAACAATGGTATCTGAATCAAAGAACTCAATGAAGCACTCGACTTGCGGCTCAAAGCATCAGCCACAACATTCGCCTTCCCTGGGTGATAACTGATCGTCACATCGTAATCTTTGACAAGCTCTAACCACCTCCTCTGTCGCATATTGAGCTCTTTCTGCGAGAACAGATACTTCAAACTCTTGTGGTCTGTGAAGATCTCACACTTTTCGCCATACAGATAATGTCTCCAAATCTTAAGGGCGAAAACCACAGCTGCTAGCTCCAAATCGTGCGTCGGATAATTCTTCTCATAATCCTTCAACTGGCGAGACGCATAGGCAATGACCTTACCTCGCTGCATCAACACTGCACCAAGGCCTCTCTTCGACGCATCGGTATAGACCACAAAATCCTCTGAACCGCTGGGCAAAGAAAGAACAGGAGCTGTCGTCAATCTGTCCTTCAACTCTTGAAATGCACTCTGGCAATCGATAGACCACTCGAACTTCACAGTCTTCCTCGTCAGATTGGACAATGGCAGGGCAATCTTGGAGAAACCTGAAATGAAACGACGATAGTAACCCGCCAAACCGAGGAAACTGCGTACCTCAAAAACAGTGGTAGGAATAGGCCAACTCCGAATCGCCTCTATCTTCAACGGATCAACAGCAATGCCATATCTCGAAACCACATGGCCTAGAAAAGAAATCTGATCCAGCCAAAACTCACACTTCTTCAACTTGGCAAACAACCTCTTCTCTCGCAACAACTGAAGAACAACTCTGAGATGCTCGGCATGAAGCTCTCTGGATTTGGAATAGATCAGGATATCGTCGATGAAAACAATGACGAAGCTATCCAGATAAGGCTTGAACACACGGTTCATCAGATCCATGAAGACTGAAGGGGCATTGGTCAAACCAAAAGACATGACAAGAAACTCATAGTGACCGTACCTGGTCCGGAAAGCTGTCTTAGGGATATCAGACTCCCTAACCTTCAACTGATAGTAGCCAGACCGAAGATCAATCTTCGAGAACATAGTAGCACCATGGAGCTGATCAAACAAATCATCTATCCGAGGCAACGGATACTTGTTCTTGACAGTTACTTTGTTAAGCTCCCTGTAGTCGATACACAGTCGCAAAGAACCATCCTTCTTCTTGACAAATAGAACCGGAGCTCCCCAAGGCGAAGAACTCGGACGAATAAAGCCCTTGTCTAAAAGATCCTGCAACTGAGTCTTCAACTCCTTCATCTCGGTAGGGGCCATCCGGTACGGAGCCTTAGAAATAGGAACCGTACCTGGAGCTAAATCAATCACAAACTCAACATCTCTATCCGGCGGCAAACCCGGAACATCATCCTCAAACACATCAGCAAACTCCCTCACCACATCAATATCATCTACATTCAACTTAATCAATCTATCAACATCCACAGTAGAAGCAAGAAACCCATCGCAACCTCTACACAACAATCTCTCAGCCTCAAAGCAAGAAATAAAAGGAAGGACCAGCGAAGTACCTGTGCTGGCGAGCGCTCCTCCCTGGCCATCATCTGCAAAAGTCACCTTCTTAGCAACACAATCGATAACTGAACGTTAAGTCGAAAGCCAATCCATGCCAAGAATAACATCGAAGGCAACCATAGGGATAACAATCAAATCAGCGAATACAACTCGCTCCTCAATACGAACAGGGCACGCAAAGACAATTGATGTCGGGAACAAGACATCCCCCGAAGGTAAAACAACATTAATCTGGAGGGAAGAACAGAAGGAACTATACCCAAAGATCTCAAAAATAATTCAGACATAAAAGAATGAGTAGCACCAGTATCAATCAAAGTAGTAGCTACTCTACCTGAAATCAAAATAGTACTAGAGATCAATGAAGAATCACGATTAATACCTTCCTTGGTCATCGCAAAGATACGACCCTGCACCTTCCCTTGGCTATCTCCCCTTGGGCAATTCCTGGCAACGTGGCCCGCCGCGCCACAACGAAAACAAGTATGAGTGCCCAATCTGCACTCTCCTCGATGATGCTTACCACAATTGGACACAGTGGCTTCTCGGGATCAAATGGAACTGGAGGTGGTCTAGAACTCGGCTCCATCTTGCCCTTGCCCTTGAAACGATCCCTGCCCCTCTGATTCGAACCCTGGCCTCTCTGAGCAATGGCCTGGTGTCTCTCCTGCCTCTCCCTGGCGATGTCCTTCTCGTCTTGCTCGGCCAACAATGCTTTGGACACAATCTCCTTGAAAGTAACAGCTTTAGACATGTTGATATCACGACGAATCTCCGCTCTAAGGCCTCGAATGAAATGAGCGCCCTTGTCCTTGTCGTTCGAAGCAATATACGGAGCAAATAGGCAACCCTCCTCAAACTTCAGAATATACTGACCAACATCCATGCTCCCCTGTCGAAGCTCCAAGAACTCCGTAACCTTCCTCGCTCGAAGTGTATCGGGAAAATACTTGTCGTAGAACAAGTCAGTGAACTCTGACCACTTCAGTGTCGCAACATCAACTCCAACTTTCGTAGCATTCCACCAGATACGTGCAGCTTTAACCAGCAAGAACACTGCACAGCTAATCCTGTCTTTGTCCTCATACTGGAGATGATCGAAGATAGCTTCAAGCGCCTTGACCCACTCGACAGCAACTAGAGGATCAGAACTGCCTGCGAATTCCGGTGGATCCATTCTCTTAAAAGCAGAAAAGACGGCATCAGTGCCAACAGCCTGAGCAACTGGACCTATCACTTGGCCTCGACCCTGTCCTGCTCCTTGCAATCGGAGCAACTGTTGAATCTGATCGCTATGCACCTTAGCCTGCTCCTTAAGCAACTTGCCGAACTCGTCGACAACTCTCGAGGAAGAACTATCCTCACCCTCTGCCGCCTTACGCTTAGGAGGCATACTCTACAATTGCTCACAAGACACCAATCAATAAATAACAATGGATAGATGCAAGAAAACGTACCCGGACAGTTGAAAGTAGACGAAGTCATATGCATTGGTCCGAAGAACACCGCTCTGATACCACTAAATGTGACACCCTGACCCGTTACAATTAAAATACAGCGGAATTTAAAATTTTCTTTCAAACGGAAGGAGTTTCAAAATGCATTTTATAAAAGTGTTTACAAAATAACAACATGATCATTCCAATGACATAACAAAATACAAAATATCATTAGTGTGATCATGTTACAAAATGGTACAAAATAATCATCCTTCCAATCTTCGTATGCATATGACCCCCATCCACAGTCAACGTCCCGGTCCGTCGCTCTTATCTGCATCACATGAAAATAAATGAAATGAGAATAAATCTCAGCAAGTGGAACTCTTACATAGCAATGATACATAGTATACTCTGTAAAACATGGCTTTTAAATCATAAATACCATCGACTCTGAAACATGAATAACGTAGCAATAACTGTAGCAATAGCAATAGCAATAGATAGCAAAACGATGGTATTTCTCTTTTCTATGGTTGGATTGATATCAATAGTATCTGTGACTGTTGTTGCCAATATCCATCGATATATATCGATAACTGTGAGGGGATAAAAGCCCTATGGTCGATGATCATCTAATTGCATGCAATGCTATGGCTATGATTAATCAATCCAATAAAACATTTGAATTCTCAATAACATTTAAAGCCGTCGTTTCGCAATCTCATAATATCTCTTGTATTCCCTTTTTAACAATAGTGAGATATCAATGCCTCCAATAGATAATCAATGAAATCAATACATAACAATGGATCAATGGAAGGGAATAACACTTTGAAACCTTTAAAACACAATACATATAATATCATGTGAGACACAAGGGATGAAATTCCACTTACAAACCAATAGAACACCTCCAACTATACTCTTGGTACACCACCTACAACAATAATCCATAAATAACACCAATATCAAGACTAAATCCAAGAGTCCATGCTAAATAATCCATAGAACCATCAAAACATCAAATCCAAAATAACCCTTAACTCGAAACCTCATTAGAATCGCACCAAAAACTACCTAAGCTTCCTTATACCACGGAGAACGATGATCTCAAGTCGGAAATCCAAATAACTCCAAGAATCAAAGGTAGGAAGCTTAAAGAAATGGAGAAAACCCTTGCCAAAAGGAGAGAAAAATCGAAAATGGAAGATAGGATAAGGTAGGTATGAAGTCAATTCAATCAAAAAGGTACTAATAAACTCGCCCATACTTACACCGCGGGTGCGGTCACTCAAACACACCGCGGGGGCACTCATCTAAGAGCGCGGGTGCACTCTACTCACGGCAAATGAACAGTAACAAAACAACTAAAATCGATTCGAAACGCTGAAACGAACAATCAACACCAACTAACACCTCAAATAAATAATAACCAATAATACTAAAGCCCAAAACACAACTATAATCATCTAATCACCTAACCCAATTAACACAATAAAGCTTAAACCGTACCGTACACCGGGCTCGGCTATTAAACCGTGACAGCAACTGTGCGACAAAGGTATACTACATGTTTTGGCTTGGGGAATCACGACTCAAATGAGATCCATTTGAGTTTCCCAACCAAATCACATACTTGTTTATTGTTTATATCTAGATATGATTTGATTGTTTATAGATTTGTTATAGACTTGTATACAAATCTTGTTATGCTTTGTTTACAAATCATGTGGCATTGCATTATAAGATTATGCTTGTTTACAGATTGTGTATTCATGCATTAAGATAGGACAGTCTGGAGATCAGGCAGACTACTAGACGTTCGGCGATATCATAGCTTAGGGGAAGAATCACCGCCCCTATTGTAGACGCGGATACAGATCAGGCCGAAGTCTAGGAATAAGACGGTCAGCACCTCGATTGGGAGGGTAGTGACAGACAGTGCCGTCTTATTCACACGGATCCCTAGAGTTTTAGTCGAGTCGCATCTAGACATGATTAGACTCGCATTGCATGATTATATATGAATGACATTCATATTAGCATGTTTCATGTTTTTAGCTTGTTTTACTGCATGTATACATGTTTATACTGGGATTTGTTCTCACCGGTTTTCCGGCTGTTGTTATGTCTGTATGTGTGCAACAACAGGTGGGGCAGGATCTGGGTCGAGACAGAGATGATCGTGTTAGCGTGGAGATCTCGGACGTAGCAGATGGACCAGTAGTTGTATTTTATTATGTACTGTCTTTTAATACTGGTTAGTTGAGTACATACAGAATAAGACATGTATATTATGTTTGTATGTTGTAAAATAAATAAAGAACTGATGTTGTTTAGTTACATTTGAGTTAATGTAAAAAGCGAAAATTTGACCCACTTTTTATATTAATGATCCATTAATCCCAAGAAAAGAATTAGAGCCCGGGTCCCCACATGAGATATCGCCGAACATCTAGAGTCTGCCTGATCTCCAGACTGTCCTATCTTAATGCATGAATACACAATCTGTAAACAAGTATAATCATTCTAATGCAATGCCACATGATCTGTAAACAAAGCATAGCAAGATTTGTATACAAGTTCTATAAACAAATCTATAAACAATCATAATCATATCTAGATATAAATAAAAAAACCAGTATGTGATTTTGGTTGGGAAACTCAAATGTGATCTCATTTGAGTCGTGATTCCCAAGCAAAACATGTACTATACCTTTCGTCGCACAGTTGCTGTCACGGTTGACAATACGAATCTGAAATGGAAATGTTGATACAAAATCTATCAATCTCTTATCTAATCAACACATATCCAAGTCAACATGATCTTGATACAAACTTTGGGTTTATAAACGATGTATATTCTTAACACCGGTCAATCCAAATCTCAACAGATATCAACACTATATCATTGGTAAGAATAGCACGCCAAAGTGTTCTCAAAGTTCCTATTTAAAACTTTAGTTGTCCATCCGTTTGAGATGACTGAAGTATAAAAGACCGTACATAATAAAAAGACAACTACTGGGCCATCTTCTGCCTACGCCCGTGATCTCCACGTCTAACATGTCAATCTTCATCTCTGTCTTGACTCAGATCCCTGCCCCACTGTGTTATGGCACACATACAGCATAATACAACAGCCGCGGCGAAACCGAGAACAATCCAGTATAAAACATGTCTACAGCAGTAAAACAATAAAACATGAACATGCTAATATGAATGTATTCATATATAATCATGACATATCGGTCTAATCTTGTCTAAGACGAACGACTCGGACTAGAACGCTAGGGATCCAGTGGCTGAATAAGACGTCACTGTCTGTCACCTACCCTCCCGATCGGGGCTGTCGTCTTGATCCTAGACTTCGCCTGTCTGTATCCACGTCTCACAAAGGGGGCGGAATGATCTCCCCTAAGCTGAGTATGCGTGCTCAAGATTATTAGTCTTCATTAATAACGATATTCGAAGGGTGAGAGATGCGACTTGCATGAGGAAGACACTAGTAGAGCAGAGTGGGAAAGTAGGAAAAGCATGAGAAGGTAAGAAAATACGCATAATAGAGATGAGAAGAGTCGAAGCCGTCGCGCATGTGCCGCGGAGAAGGCGCGGCTTGGGCCGAAGGATGTCGAAGCTTCGGGCATATGCGCGAAGAAGAGGCCGCATATGCGCGGAGGGGGGGTCTTTAGCTTTTTTCTATTTATAGAAGAATGCAAATGCTCGCGCATATGCGCGAGACAAGCGAGCCATATGCGCGAGGTTTGTCAAAATCAGGAAATGCAGAGAAGAAGACGAAGGTCTCGAGGCATATGCGCGAGAGAAAAGTGGCGCCATATGGCGCGAGTGTTAATCTGTCGAGACAGTATCTCGCGCACAGTCGCGAGACGTGACTTATAGAAATTGCCTTTGTATTGAGCATGCATGTATATCAATCTTGGCACAAATTTCTTTTCAATACCATCAGAATAATCGAGAGGTTGCCAGAGGAAAGCTATCCATTGTCTGTCATACGGTTGAATTGCTAGTTTTGCTAAGATTATTTATCCAAATTCAAATCCGACTTCAGTTTTTGAGCTCCTTCGTTTTACGCTAAAAAACGTGATGTACCGTTTCTGTAATGTTCACAAGTTTTGAAATTCGAATGTTTGGGAACATGCGCGAATAGATTCTCACTGTGTTTCTTAGGACCGTTTGGCACTGATAGGTATTTGGTAACACGGATCAACGACTGATCCCTATGCATTCCTGCTAATTTCCGTTCTGATTGTCTGAATCGTCGTTGGGACAGACTTATTGTGTGTTGGCTGGACTACTTGTACTTGGGTTAATGATTGACGAACTAGTCAGCCTCGTTGTATTGTTGAAATGTGTTGAGCCATGTTGAGTATTAGAGAATTTACGTCGTTATGCGTCAAAGTCTTAGACCGAGACTTGAGTATTGACGGTGTAGGTATTGACTAGAAGGTAGTATGATCGTGTACTGTTATTATACTTTCCATTTCAGATTCGTTTGTCAACCGTGACAGCAACGGATGCGACGAAAGGGTATACGCATGTTTTGCTTGGGGAAATCACGACTCAAATGCAGAATCACATTGAGTTTCCCAACCAAAATCACATACTTGTTTTATGTTTATCATCTAGACTTGATTATGAGGCTTATGAGATTTGTTTATAGACTTGATACAAAAGCTGTTTATGCTTTGTTTACAGATCATGTGGCATTTCACTTTAATGATATGCTTGTTTACAGATTGTGTTTCATGCAGTTAAGATAGACAGTACTGGAGCATCAGGAAGTACTACTAGACGTTCGGCGATATCACAGCTAGGGGAAGATCACCGCGCCCTATTGTTAGAGCGGATACAGATATCAGGCCGAAGACTGGAGTAAGACGCGTCAGCACCCTCGATGCGGGATGGCTTATGTGACAGACAGTGGCGTCTTATTCCAAAGTGATCCTTCCTTAGAGTTTTCAGTCGAGTCGCCATCTAGACATGATTAGACGCATGACAGTGATGAATTATTAGAATGACATTCATATTAGCAGGTTTCATGTTTTAAGGCTTGTGTTATGCAATGCTATACCATGTTTATACTGGATTTGTTCTCAACGGATTACGTGCCCGGCTGTTGTTAGTATGTAGTGTGGCTACAAAAAGGTGGGCGCAGGATCTGGGTCGAGACAAGATGATCGGTGTTAGCGTAGAGAGATCTCGGCTGCAGTTAGCAGATGGACCAGTAGTGTCTTTATTATGTACTTTCTTTAATAATACTGGTTGTTGATACATACAGATAAGACATGTATATAGTGTTTGTTGTAAACTAAATAAAGAACTGATGTTGTTTAGTTAACATGTGAGTTAATGTAAAAAGCAAAATGTGACCCCACTTTTTTTATTAATGACCATTAATCCGCAGAAAAAGGAATTAGAGGCCGCGGTCCCCACAACAGGTTTGTATCAGAGCCGAGAGTTCTCTTAGACTAAGATAGGATAATGACGGGGTAGCGGAGTCTTTCCTTGCTCATGATGTGTTATCCGCGTTTATGAGTTCCTTACTACATGTTGTTTGTTATCGGAATCATATACAGTCATGAATATGTGGTTAAGAGAATCAGAAGCGATTGCTAGATCAAGAGGTAACTGACTAAGGATGGCTGAAGAAAAGGTGTTGTATAATTTTGTCTACTCAAGCCGGTTGGTTATTAGATAGGCCGTCCTAGAAGAGCCCAGCAGTTCCTCTACGACCGCAGCGCCGAACAGTGGAGAGCAACATCCGGGAGGATCCTAGGGGTTTACGAGCGACCCCTATGGAGACGTTTGTTGAAGGCAATTCCAATCCGTTTCGACACCGTCGACCTCCCACATTAAAAGGACCGAAATGGCCATCGACGTGCAAAAGGTTTGCTTGAGGACATGAATCGTTATGACTCTTTTCGTGTATTGTTGACGATAGAGAATTAAAGCTAATTGTGCCATCTATTGTTTGACATAGAGAACAGAACTTGGGTTTGAAACATAGTCGCGAGAGCTTTACAAGGGATGAGGTCGTATGGTGATACCGAGATTACTGAAGGTATTCAAAGACCGATGTGTTCTCGCGATTCTTCCCTGTAGCATACCGTAATAAAGATAAAGCGCTGAATTCGCAAACTGAGGCAACTGGCAATTGAAACATTGAAGAGTACGTTGCTTAAATTTTCCTCTTTGCTTCGTGTTTGCACCCTGGTTCAGCAAGGACGAGGCAATGGCGGATCAGTTTATAAATGGCCTGAATCCGGACATCTTCTAACGTTGTCAATACTGGGAGAACCGATAAATTTGAGTCGGGGATGCCATTGAATCGTGCCAAGGAGCTGAAAGCAAGGATTCTTAGACAACGAGAGTGCTCGTATGTTGGCACCGAGTGTCCAAACGCGCCACTACCTCCGTTCCAAGTTCCTCCTCCAAGTTTGAAAGTGGCGGTAGTAGCAGTGGCAGAAAGGCAACAGCTGAAGGCGGAAGGGGAAACAGCTTGGAAGCCTGGACCTGGGAGACAGTTCGTACCAAGCTCGCAGCGCGAATCAAGACAAAGCCGGTTTTGCCATACAAAGTTTCAAAGACTTCACAGCGGTCTACTGTAATTCTTGTGGAGTAGACATGCGACCTGAACAGTGCCAAGGAGTTACAGCCGTATTGGCGAACATTTGTAGGCAAACCGGGGCATTTTTGACCAAAGTACGTCCCCAGAGAGTGTACAGCCAGGCACCCAGAGTTGACGAGCCAGCCGGTCAGTACCTCAGTTTGAGCGGCAGGCGTCATCGGGTACATAGCTTTTCAGCCGTCGCACCGCACACGCACTTCGAACCCAGAGCTCGAGGTAGTCAGTACGTGAGTCACCTCCGCGGCAACAGCCCAAGTGTTTTTGCATTGCGAAGAGTCAAGCACAGATGCCCACAACAATGATGTGATAGCAGGTAACTGGCTCCTTTATGGGTTATCCTGCGCATAATCTGTATAGATACAGGTGACATCGGCATACATTCATATCAGAACGTTTTGCCATTGGTGTGTGCATCTTTGCCTGTTGAGGGATCTTTGCTAGAGTGTATCTTACTCGAACTTCTCCCTGGGAAGTGGACTTAATATTTGTAACACTGATTAGACATTGCATGTCTACAGGTGAGGGGCATGAGTAATGACCTAATTTGATAGGGTTGGGCTCTAGCTGATTTTGATTGTATAGTGTTCAGGTATTGACATCCTAACAACAGTACAGAGCCACCGTGGATTGGTTTCAAAGATTGTCAGGCATTCAGCCCGACGGAGTGACAGACGAGTGAAAATTCTACGGGAAGGGTTGCCGATCTGCGAATGCTCTCTGAATCTTTGCGTCTTACTATGAGACAGCATTGTTACAGAAAGTGAGGCGGATGGTCTTCTTTTTTATGCTGTAGATATGCCGAATCGAGCCAGGCATTGGCAGATCTGCCATAGTGGGAAGTTCCAGATAATTTCCAGATGAGATCCCAGGGTTACCTCGCGGTTCGAGAGGTAGATTTAGCCATGTGAACGTGTACGCGGTACACGGCCCTATGTTCGAGAGCCTCATATGGATGGCAACCAATGCGGAACTAAAAGAATTGAAAGCACAGTTAGAAGATCTTCTAGCCCATAGCGGATATATCAGACCTAGTGTATCGTCTTGTGGTGCGCTCCCAGGTGTGCTATTGTGCGAAGAAAGACGTTCGATGCGATTTGCTGTATTGATTACAGGCAACTGAACAAGGCCAACGGATAAGAAAAAATCCTTTCCTAGCGATTGATGATATTTGATCAGTTGACAGGGATCCTCCTCCGTGTATCGAAGATTGATTTGCGTTCTGCGGTATCATACAGCTCAGAGTTACGCAGGATATAGATCTACCAAAGACAGAGCATTTCAGAACAGGTATGGACATTACGAAGTTATTGTCATGCCTTGGGTTAAAAAACCATGCTCTACTGCGGTATTTTATGGGTCTTGATGAAACCGAGTGTTTCCAAAATATAGTGGATGAATTTGGTTTGTTTTCATCGATGATTGATAGTTGCTGTAAAGATTCGAAGCAACAGAAAGGACATGCAGAGACTCACAGAATTGTTTTGCAGACATTGAGAAACGAGCAACTGTTATGCTAAATTGTTCAAAATGTGAGTTTGGTTGAATCGGAGTGTCTCTTAGGACATGCATTTCTGGAGAGTCGTATTTCTGTAGATCCAAGTAAAGTGGAAAGCTGTGATAGTTCGTGATCGAGACCAGACTTCTGACCCAGAAATACGCCGCTTTTCATGGGCTTAGCCGGATACTACAGAAGATTTATCAAAGATTCTCTCCAGTATGCCAAAAGCCAATAACCAATGACGCAAAAGAATGCACCATTGTTGCATGTTCAGAGGAGTGCGAGGTCTAGACTTCCTAGAACTGGAGAAAAGGCTAACTAGTGCTCAGTGTTGACGAAGTACCTTCAGTACGGGTGATTTGATTATTGTGTATAGGTGTAGCTTCTGCATAGAAGTTTTGGGCGATGTGTTCTTAATGAGCAGCGATGGCCATGGATCGCAGTAGCCTCGAGACAATTGAAGTCCACATGAAGGTTTCGATACCCCATTCATGTGATCTGGAATTGGCGGCTATCGTATTTGCATTAAGATTTGGCGTCGTTATCTCTATGGCGAGAATTTGAAATCTTCTCCGATCACAAAAGCCTGAAGTGACCTATTTCATCAATCAGAACGAAATATGAGGCAGCGTAGATGGCTAGAATCGTCTGAAAGACTTTGGGACTGTGAAATCAAATATTATATCGCAGAGAGGAAGTCAATGCAAGCAGCAGATGCCATTGAGTCGCTAAGGTATGTTCTTTGTCCGTATCGACGATAGTGCTTATGCAAGTTAGAGTTGAAAATTGTTGTACATATGGATTAGGAATTTGATACAGTAGTAAGCCACTACGACGTTTTACGATCACAGTCAGCCCATATTGATTATGAGGATCAATGAAGCACAAAAGAACTATCAGAATGTGCCCCCAGAAAATCGTCCAACATGGTCAGATCAGCGGGCAGTATCAGGAATATCAGGTCGAGATAATGTGTTGTACGTCAATAAACCGATTTGGTAGTGCAGAGTTCCAGATGTGAAAACATGCAGATTTGTCGAAAGCACCGCAGTCGGTTTAGCATCATTTGGTGGCAGGGAAGATGGTACAGATCGCGTAAGACACAGTCTTGGTGTGGAAACAGATGAAGTCAGACAGAGCATAATATGTGCTAAGTGTTTAATTGCCAACAGGTGACAAGCTAAAGAAAGAAACCCGGAGGTTACTTCAAAGTTAGCTATTCACAGAATGGAAATGGCGACCACATTTCACCATGGCATTTGTGACGAAGTTAACTCGATCATCCAGAGGCATGCCGATGCGATTTGGGTTAATATTGACAGATTGACAAACTTGCTTGTTTCATTCCAACAGAATGACGTATAGACAGAGCAGATGAGCGAGATTATATCGAGAGGGTATCAGATTACATGGAGTGCGAAGTCTTATTGATCAGACCGTGATCCACGATCACTTCACACTCTGGCAAGCAGGTGTTACAGCAGGCGTTGGGTACGACATTACATAAACCTGAGTACTGCTATCATCCTCAGAACAGAGACGACAGTCAAACGACGATCCAGACACTGAGGGATATGTTGAGAGCCGTTTGAGTGCTAGATTGGCATTAGTTGGCCAAAGACGCCCTACCTCTTTGCGAATTTTCTTACAATAATAGACTATCAGCCGAGTATCGAGATGGCCACGTTTGAAGCTTTATATGGACAAGTAAGTGCTAGAATCTCCGCTATACTGGATGACTCAGAGGTAACAGAACTTGGGCCAATAGGATTCGTGACATGGACGAGAAGGGGAAACTTAGTCAGAAGAGATATGAAAGACAGCACAAGATCGACAAGCCAAAGAGTATGCCAAATCAGACGTAGACCGTTAGTATTTGACGGCAGGAGATAGAGTAGTCTGAAGATTCCTCCATCAGGAGGCGTTGTTCGATTGGCCAAACGTCGGGAGACTAGTCTCCTCGTACATTGCCGCCTTACGAGATTCTTGAGAAGACTTGGCGCATTTCGAGCTTTCGACTTGCACTTCCTCCGTCTCTATGCCGGTAATACAGACGTGTTTCATGTAACAATGTGCCGAAGATATGCCGCAGGATGTTTCTCATGTCATTCAACCCGACGAAGCTGAAATGATCAGACTCTTGAGCCCTACGTGGAACACCGATAACAGATTCTTGATCGAAGGAAAAGAATCTCAGAACGAAGAATATCTAGCTTGTGAAAGTTCGATGATCGTCTGCGATCGAGGAGCGCTTGTGGAGGACATAGCAAGCCATCGACTAGAAACAGCCCCGAGTTTATTTACAATGACTGTAAGTAATTATTTAAGTTGTGATGTATATTACTTTTATACTCATTAATAGATGCAATGCCATTTCGAGGACGAAATCATTTGCTGTAAATGCGGTAGGGGGAGAAATGTAAGGCGCTCAAGATTTATTAGTCTTCTAAATACGATAGTTCGAAGGTGTGAGAGTTGCATGAACATTGCATGAGAAACACTAAGTAAATGGGAGTAGGAAGACATGAGAAGTAAGAAAATACAATAAGAAGATGAGAAGAGTCGAAGCCTTGGCGCATGTGCGCGGAGAAATGCGCGGCTGGTGCTGCGCAAGGAAGTCGAACCTTCGCGCATATGCGCGAGAAGATGGCGCGATATCGCAAGGGGGGGTTTTCTATTTATAGAGATGGCGAAGATCTCGCGCTATGCGCGAGACAAAGCCGCATATGCGCGAGTTTGTCAAAATCAGGAAATGCGAGACGAAGGTCCGCGCATATGCGCGAGTATTAAATCGCGAGCAGTAGGTCTCGCGCACATGCGAGTATGCCGCGCATATGCGCGAGACGTGTACTTATAAATTGCCATGTGTATTGAGGCATTGCTTGATATATACTTGGCACGAAATTCTTTCATACCATCAGAATAATCGAGGTTGCAGAGGAAAGCTTCATGTTCGCATACGGTGGAATGTGTTTTGTAAGGATTTATTTATCCAATTCAAATCCGACTTCGGTTTTGAGCTCCCTCGTAGTAGATACAAGGGATGTAAGTTTATAGTAATTTAAAAGTTTGATTCATGTTGGGGAAAGAGAATGAGGATAGTTATATTTGATTCTTGACGTATTAGCAGATATATTGTAAAAGGATCAAGAAGATTATCATCAATGCATTTCCTATGAATGTTCAGTATGATTTATATGAATTGTTGGGAACAGAATTATTTGTTGGTTTGAATGGATATTGTATGGAGGTATGATTGAGAATAAGATAAGTGTGATATCTGTTGAAAGTTGATTGACCGGTATGAGAAGTAGTTACGTATGCTCAAAGTCTATACCAGATTGATTATTGATAGTGTATAGGTGATTGACTAGGGTAGTAATTGATCGTGTATTTATTATGACAATTTCCATTCAGTTCGTATTGTTCAACCGTTGTGACACGCTGACCCGTTACAATTAAAAATAAACAATCGTGAATTTAAAATTTTCTTTCAAACGGAAGGAGTTTCAAAATGCATTTATAAAGTGTTTACAAAATAACCAACATACATTCCAATGGACATAACAAAATACAAATATCATTGTGTTGATCATGTTCAAAAATGGTACAACAAATCATCCTCCAATCTTCGTAGGCATATGACCCCCATCACAGTCAAAAGTCCGGTCCTCGCTCTTATCTGCATCCATGAAAATAAACTGACAATGAGAATAAATCTCAGCAAGTGGACTCTTACATAGCAAATGATACATAGTATACTCTGTAAAACATGGTTTTAAATCATAAATACCATCGACGTGAAACATGATAACGAGCAATAACGTAGCAATAGCAATAGCAATAGATAGAAAAGTGATTTCTCTTTTCTATGGTTGGTTGATATCAAAGTAGCTTGACTGTGGTTGCCAAATCCATCGATATATATCGATAACGTGAGGGGAGAAAAAGCCGATGGTCGATGATGCATCTAATTGGCATGCAAGCTAGGATATGATAATTCATTCCAATAAACCAATTTGAATTCTCAATAACAGTTAAGCCGTTCGTTTCGCAATCTCATAAATACTCTGGTTATTGCCTTTTTAACAATAGTTGAGACATTCAATGCCTCCAATAGATAATCAATGAAATCAATACATAACAATGGATCAAGGGAAGGGAATAACACTTTTGAAACCTTAAAACACAATACATATAATCAATGTGAGCACAAGGGATGAAATTCCACTTACAAAACAAAAGAACACCTCAACTATTACTCTTGGTTACACACACCTACACAATATCCATAAATAACACCATATCAAGACGAAATCAAGAGTCCCATGCTAATAGAATCCATGGAACCATCAAAACATCAAATCCCAAAATAACGCCTTAACTCGAAAGCTCATTTAGAAATCGCACCCAAAACGTTACCTAAGCTTCCTTTAATACCAACGGAGAACGATTGATCTCAAGTCGGAAATCCAAATAACTCCAAGAATCAAAGGTAGGAGCTAAAGAAATGGAGAAAACCCTTCCAAAAGGAGAGAAAAAACGAAAGGATGGAAGATAGGATAAGGTGGGAGGTATGAAGTCAACTCAATCAAAAAGGTACTAATAACACCGCCCATACTTACACCGCGGTGCGGTCACTCAACCCGCGGGTGCACTCATCTAAGAGCGGCGGGTGCACTCTACTCACGGCAAAGTAACAGTAGTAACAAAACAATCTAAAATCGATTCGAACGCTGAAAGCGAACAATCAACACCACAAACACCCTCCAATAAATAATAACCATAGACTATTAGCCCAAAAACAACTATAATATCTAATCCACATAACCTCAATTAACACAATAAAAGCGTAAACGTACGTACACCGGGCTCGGCTATCAATTCCCTCCCTTAGAGGAATTCGTGCCTCGAAATTGATGTCACGGACCCGAAAAACAACTCAGGAACCTCGCGTCTCATCCAGTCTCTGGTTCTCACGTGACCCTCCTCAATCAAAATGGTTCCGCCAAAGGACTTTAAAGATGACCGATCTCTTGGTCCTCAGAACTCTAACATGTGCGATCCAGAATACGAATAGGAATCTCAGTGTAGAGGGTCAGACTCAGGCGTCAAGTCCGATGGCTCATGGCGAAGAAACATGGGAAGGATCTGCATAGTACTTCCTGAGTCCGTGACGTGAAACACGATTATGGACTCTGTCAAGAAGGCGGTAGGGCTAATCTGTAGGCTCGGTCACCCACTTGTCCAATATCTCGAATGGACCAATGAATCTAAGGGCTCAACTTGCATTCATGCCAAATCGATTCACCACCTTAGAGTGCTATCTTCAGAAAAACTAGAATCGCCAACCTCGAAAACTGCAAAGGTGTTCTACGACGTAACGTCGTGCAATAGCTCTTCTGTCTGGAACTGAGCAGTCTTCATCTCGCTCTGATTAACTGCAAACAACAGCGCAGTCTGTTGGACACACTACGGGACCCACATCTTCCTCCTCCAACCTCATCAAAACAAAGGGATTCTGCTCAATTCCTGCCATAAAGTGCCTCATACGAGTGCCATGCAATCGTCTGCCGTGGGTAGCATAGTGTGTACGTGAACTCCACAAGGGCAACGTGGATCCCAGCTACCAGGAATAGTCATAGACAAGCTATGAGCATTATTACTCCAGATATGCTGAAGACTGCGCTTGATACGGCGCGCTGAGGATGATAAGCTGTACTGAAGCTAATCGGAAACCGATCAAGCTCTGGATGCAAACTCTTCCAGATCTGAGGTAAATCTAGGGTCACGATCAGACATGATCGCACAAAGCAGGAACCACCATGAAGTCTAACAATCTCTGCAATTGTAATCCTCGGCATACTGAGACAGAATAACGTCGTGCTTGACTGGGAGAAAGTGCGCTGACTGGTCAATCTATTAACAAGTAACCAAAGGTAATTGAAACCGTCTGCGCCTGGGGAACCAAGTCACGAAATCCATAGTGATGCTCCCACTTCCACTGCGGAATGGCCCAAAGAAAGCAAGTCCCAGCAGGTCTCTGGTGCTCAATCTTACCTGCTGACAAGTGTAAGGCATGAGAAATGAACAGAACAATATCTCTCTTCAACTACTGGCCACCAGTAGTAGAGTCGACGAGATCCTGAATAATCTTGTACGCTGGATGAAGCGAATAAGTGCGGTATGAGCCTCTCTGTCAGAGACATCTCTACGAATATGTCGCCGAGAAGGACACAAATGCGGCCTCTGAAAGTTACCAAAATCATCCGATTGCAGACTAAACTCTGAATTCCCTCTACCTCGCTCTAGCTCTCAACTCTCCAACTGAACATCAGTCGACTGCATCTCTACGGATCCTGTCCGTCATGTAATCGAATGACAACGCTGAAAAGCAGACAATGGCCCTGGAATCACCAGATCAATCTCCTCTCTATCTGCAAATCCATCAACAATGGTTCTGAATCAAAGAACTCAAGAAGGCACTCGACTTGCGGTCAAAGCATCGAGGGCCAACAACATTCGCGCTTCCCTGGGTGATATACTATGCGTGCACAAAATCGTAATCTTTGACCAAGCTTCTAACCACCTCCTCTGTCGCATATTGAGCTCTTCTCGCGAGAACAGAACGTCAAACGCTTGATGGTCTGTGAAGATCTCACACTTTTGCCATACAGGATAATTCCGCAAATCTTAAGGGCGAAAACCACAGCTGCTACTCAAAATCGTGCGTCGATGGATAATTCTTCTCATAATCCTTCACTGGTCGAGTACGGCATAGGCACATACCTTACACTGATCGCTTGCATAAACACTGCACCAGGCCTCTGCTTCGACGCATCGGTATAGACCACAAATCTCGTGAAACCGCTGGGCAAGAAAGGAACAGGAGCTGTCGTCAATCTGTCCTTCAAATCTTGCTTGAAATGACTCGTGGCATCGAAATAGCCACTCGAAACTTCACAGAAGTCTTTCTCGTCAGAATGACAATGGCAGGGCAATCTGGAGAAACCTAAGAAACGACGATAGTAAAACCGCCAAACCGAGGAAACTGCGTACCTCAAAAAACATTGGTAGGGATAGGCCAATCGCGAATCGCTCTATGCTTACAAACGGATCAACAAGCAATGCCATAATCTCGAAACACCACATGGCTAGAAAAGAAAATCTGATCCAGCCAAAACTCCCACTTCTTCAATTGGCAAAACAACCTCTATTCTCTCGCACAACGTGAAGAAACAACTCTGAGAATGCTCGGCATGAAGCTCTCTGGATTTGGAATAGATCAGGAAGTCGTCGATTGAAAACAATGACGAAAGCTATCCAGATAAGGCTTGACCACGTGTTCATCAAGATCCTCATGAAGACCTGAAGGGCATGGTCAAACAAAAGACATTGACAAGAAACTCATAGTGACCGAACTACCTGGTCGAAAGCTGCTTAGGGATATCAGACCCAACCTTCAACTGAATAGTGAGCAGACCGAAGATCAATCTTCGAGAACATAGTAGCAACACATGGACTGTCAACACAAATCATCTATCCGAGAGGCAACAGGATACTTGTCGCTGCACGTACTGTTGTTAAGCTCCCTGTAGTCGTACACAGTCGCAAAGACGCATCCTTCTTGAGACAAATGGAACGGACTCCCCAGCCGAAGAACTCGGACGAATAAGCTTTCTAAAAGATCTGGCACTAGGTCTTCAACTCCTTGTCATCTCGGTAGGGGCCATCCGGTACGGAAGCCGTTGAAATGAGGGAACCGTACCTGGAGCTAAATCATCACAAACTAACATCTCTATCCGGGCGGCAAACCCGAACATCATCTCAAAACAACATCAGGCAACTCCTCACCACATCAATATCATCTACATTCAACGTTAATCAATCTATCAAACATCCACAGTAGAAGCAAGAGAAACCCATCGCAACCTCTACACAACATCTCTCAGCTCAAACCATAAATAAAAGGAAGGACCAGGACACATAGAGTGACTTGCTGGCGAGCGCTCCTCTCCCTGGACATCATCTGCAAAAGTCACCTTCTTACACACACAATGATAACTGAACGGTAAGTCGAAAGCCCAATCCATGCCAAGAATAACATCGAAGGCAAACCTAGGGGATAACAATCAATCAGCGAATACAACTCGCATCCTCAATACGAACAGGTGCCGCAAGACAATGTGGATGTCGGGACAAGAAATCCACCCCGAAGGATAAAACAACATTAATCTGAGGGAAGAACAGAAGGAACTTAACCCAAAGATGCTCAAAAATAATTCAGTACATAAAAAGAAGGAGTAAGCACCAGTACAATCAAAGTAGGCTGACTCATACCTGAAATCAAATAGTCTAGAGATCAAATGAAAGAATCACGATTAATACCTTCCTGGTCATCGCAAGAGATACGACCCTGCACCTTCCCCGGAAAAAAGGAAAAAAAATTGTGTAATCTCCCATGTGGGCAATTCCTGGCAACGTGGCCCCGCGCCACAACGAAAACAAGTATGAGTGCCCAATCTGCACTACTCCTGCGATGATTGCTTACCACAATTTGGACACATGTGGCTTCCGGGATCAAATGGAACTGAGGGTGGTCTGAGAACGCGGCCTCCATGCTGTGCCCTTGCCCTTTTTTTTGAAACGAGTCCCTGCCCCTACTGATTCGAACCTGGCCTCTTGAGCAATGGCCTGGTGTCCGCTTCCTTCTCCTGCCTCTCCCTGGCGATGTCCTTCAGCTTCTTGCTCGGCAACAATGCTTTGGACCAATCTCCTGAAAGTAACAGCTTGACATGTTGATATCAAGACGAATCTCCGCTCTAAGGCCTCGAATGAAAGGCGCGCCTTGGTCCTTGTCGTGAAGGCAATATACGGAGCACAATAGGCAACCGCCTCAAACTTCAGAATATACTGACCAACATATGTCCACCTGTCGAAGCCTCCAAAGAACTCCGTAAACTTCCCCTCGGGTCTAAGTGTATCGGAAAAAACTTGTCGAGAAAAGTCAGTGTGAACTACTGCTGCGCATTCAGTGTGCGGCAACATGCAACTCCAACTTTCGTAGATTCCAGCCAGATACGTGGGGCAAGCTTTAACCAGCAAAGAACGCACAGCTAATCCTGTCTTTGTCCTCATACTGGAGATGATCGAAAGATAGCTTCAGCACTTGACCCACTCGACAGGCAACTAGAGGATCAGAATTGCCCTGCGAATCCGGGGATCCATCTCTTTCTCGTAAAAGCAAAGAAAAAGACGGCATCATTGCACAAGCCTGTAGCAATGGACTGATACACGTGGCCTCGATACCCTGTCCTGCTCCTTGCAAATGCGAGCAACTGTGAATCTGATCGCTATGCACCTGTAGGCCTGCTCCTTAAGCAAACTTGCCGAACTCGTGACAACTCTCGAGAAGACGTATTTCACCCATCCACCCTCTGGCCGGCCTTAGGGTACGCTTAGGAGGGCATACTCTACAATTGCTCACAAGGTACACCAATCAATAGATAACAATGGATAGATGCAGAAAACGTACCCGGACAGTTGAAAGTAACGAAGTCATAGGCAATTGGTCCAAGAAGAACACCGCTCTGATACCACTAAATGTGGACAACGGGGCATGACCCGTTACATTAAAAATACAGGGAATTAAAATTTTCTTTTCAAACGGAAGGAGTTTCAAAATGCATTTTATAAAGTGTTTACAAAAATAAACGATGATTCATTCCATGACAAACAAATACAAAATGATCATTAGTGTGATCATGGTAAACAAAATGGTACAAAATAATCATCCTTCCAATCTCGATGCATATGACCCACCCACCACAGTCAACGGTCCCGGTCCGTCGCTCTATCTGCGCATCACATGAAAATAAAGGTTAAATGAGAATATAAATCTCAGCAAGTGGACTCCTTAAATAGCAATGATACATAGTATAAAAGTAATACAAAAATAAAATCCCTCCCCTTCTTAGTCCTAGGCAACCCCAAAATAAAGTCCATAGAAATGTCAGTCCAAGTTCTTTTTAAGAATAGCACGCAAAAGTGTTCTCAAAGTTCTATTTAAACTTCAGTTTGTCCATCCGTTTGAAGATGACAAGTAGTAGATTACAACAATATTGAGTAAAGTTTAGCCCATAAAGTAATCCAAAAATAAAATCCCTCCACTTCTTAGTCTTATGCAACCCAAAATAAAGTCCATAGAAATGTCAGTCCAAGTTCTTTTTAAGAATAGCACGCAAAAGTGTTCTCAAAGTTCTATTGACAACTTCAGTTTGTCCATCCGTTTGAAGATGACAAGTAGTAGATTACAACAATATTGAGCAAAGTTTAGCCCATAAAGTAATCCAAAAATAGAATCCCTCCCCTTCTTAGTCCTAGGCAACCCCAAAATAAGGTGCATAGAAATGTCAATCTAAGTTCTTTTAAGATTAGCACGCACAAGTGTTCCCAAAGTTCTATTTACAACTTAGTTTGTCCATCCGTTTGAGGATGACAAGTAGTAGATTACAACAATATTGAGCAAAGTTTAGTCCATAAAGTAATCCAAAAATAGAATCCCTCTCATTCTTAGTCCTAGGCAACCCCAAAATAAAGTGCATAGAAATGTCAGTCCAAGTTATTTTAAGAATAGCACGCAAAAGTGTTCTCAAAGTTCTATTTACAAACTTCAGTTTGTCCATCCGTTTGAGGATGACAAGTAGTAGATTACAAACAATATGGAGCAAAGTTTAGCCCATAAAGTAATCAAAAAATAAAATCCCTCCCCTTCTTAGTCCTAGGCAACCCCAAAATAAAGTCCATAGAAATGTAAGTCCAAGTTCTTTTAGAATAGCACGCAAAAGTGTTCTCAAAGTTCTATTTACAACTTCAGTTTGTCTATCCGTTTGAGGATGACAAGTAGTAGATTACAACAATATTGAGCAAAGTTTAGCCTATAAAGTATCCAAAAATATCATCCCTCCCCTTCTTAGTACTAGGCAACCCCAAAATAAAGTCCATAGAAATGTCAATCCAAGTTCTTTTAAGAATAGCACGCAAAAGTGTTCCCAAAGTTCTATTTACAACTTCAGTTTTCCATCCGTTTGAGGATGACAAGTAGTAGATTACAACTTTATTGTGCAAAGTTTAGCCCATAAAGTAATCCAAAATAGAATCCCTCCACTTCTTAGTCTTAGACAACCCAAAATAAAGTCCATAGAAATGTCAGTCCAAGTTCTTTTATAGAATATCACGTCAAAAGTGTTCTCAAACGTTCTATTTACAATTCAGTTTGTCCATCCGTTGAGGATGACAAGTAGAAGATAAAACAATATTGAGCAAAGATTAGCCCATAAAGTAATCCAAAATAGAATCCCTCCCTTCTTAGTCCCTAGGCAACCCCAAAATAAAGTGCATAGGAAATGTCCAATCCAAGTTCTTTTAAGAATAGCACGCACAAGTGTTCCCAAAGTTCTAGTTACAACTCAGGTTTGTCCATACCGTTTGAGGATGACAAGTAGTAAGATTACAAAATATTGAGCAAAGTTTAGCACCATAAAGTAATCCAAAAATAGAATCCCTCCCATTCTTAGTCCTAGGCACCCCCAAATAAAGTGCATAGAAATGTCAGTCCAAGTTCTTTTAAGAATAGCACGCAAAAGTGTTCTCAAAGTTCTATTTTACAACTTCAGTTTGTCCATCCGTTTGAGGATGAAAAGTAGTAGATTACAACAATATGGAGCAAGTTTAGCCCATAAAGTAATACAAAAATAAAATCCATCCTCCCCTTCTTAGTCCTAGGCCAACCCCAAAATAAAGTCCATAGAAATGTCAGTCCAGTTCTTTTTAAGAATAGCACGCAAAGTGTTCTCAAAGTTCTATTTACAACTTCAGTTTGTCCATCCGTTTGAAGATGACAAGTAGTAGATTACAACAATATTGAGTAAAGTTTAGCCCATAAAGTAATCCAAAAATAAAATCCCTCCACTTCTTAGTCTTATGCAACCCCAAAATAAAGTCCATAGAAATGTCAGTCCAGTTCTTTTTAAGAATAGCACGCAAAAGTGTTCCAAAGTTCTATTGACAAACTTCAGTTGTCCATTCCGTTTGAAGATGACAAGTAGTAGATTACAACAATATATGAGCAAAGTTAGCCCCATAAAGTAATCCAAAAATAGAATCCCTCCCCTTCTTAGTCCTAGGCAACCCCAAAATAAGGTGCATAGAAATGTCAATCTAAGTTCTTTTAAGAATAGCACGCAAAAGTGTTCCCAAAGTTCTATTTACAACTTCAGTTTGTCCATCAGTTTGAGGATGACAAGTAGTAGATTACAACAATATTGAGCAAAGTTTAGCCCATAAAGTAATCCAAAAATAGAAATCCTCCCCTTCTTAGTCCTAGGCAACCCCAAAATAAAGTCCATAGAAATGTCAGTCCAAGTTCTTTTAAGAATAGCACGCAAAAGTGTTCTCAAAGTTCTATTTACAACTTCAGTTTGTCCATCCGTTTGAGGATGACAAGTAGTAGATTACAACAATATGGAGCAAAGTTTAGCCCATAAAGTAATCCAAAAATAAAATCCCTCCCCTTCTTAGTCCTAGGCAACCCCAAAATAAAGTCCATAGAAATGTAAGTCCAAGTTCTTTTTAAGAATAGCACGCAAAAGTGTTCTCAAAGTTCTATTTACAACTTCAGTTTGTCCATCCGTTTGAGGATGACAAGTAGTAGATTACAACAATATTGAGCAAAGTTTAGCCTATAAAGTAATCCAAAATATAATCCCTCCCCTTCTTAGTACTAGGCAACCCCAAAATAAAGTCTCATAGAAATGTCAATCCAAGTTCCTTTTAAGAATAGGCACGCAAAAGTGTTCCCAAAGTTCTATTTACAACTTCAGTTTTTCCATCCGTTTGAGGATGACAAGTAGTAGATTACAACTTTATTGTGCAAAGTTTAGCCCATAAAGTAATCCAAAAATAGAATCCCTCCACTTCTTAATCTTAGACAACCCCAAAATAAGTCCATAGAAATGTCAGTCCAAGTTCTTTTATAGAATATCACGCAAAAGTGTTCTCAAAGTTCTATTACAACTTCAGTTTGTCCATCCGTGTGAGGATTGACAAGTAGAAGATTACAACAATATTGAGCAAAGATTAGCCCATAAAGTAATCCAAAATAGAATCCCTCCCCTTCTTAGTCCTAGGCAACCCCAAAATAAAGTGCATAGAAATGTCAATCCAAGTTCTTTTAAGAATAGCACGCACAAGTGTTCCCAAAGTTCTATTTACAACTTCAGTTTGTCCATCCGTTGAGGATGACAAGTAGTAGATTACAACAATATTGAGCAAAGTTTAGCCCATAAAGTAATCCAAAAATAGAATCCCTCCCATTCTTAGTCCTAGGCAACCCCAAAATAAAGTGCATAGAAATGTGAGTCCAAGTCTTTTTAAGAATAGCACGCAAAGTGTTCTCAAAGTTCTATTTACAACTTCAGTTGTCCATCCGTTTGAGGATGACAAGTAGTAGATTACAACAATATGGAGCAAAGTTTAGCCCATAAAGTAATACAAAAATAAAATCCCTCCCCTTCTTAGTCCTAGGCAACCCCAAAATAAAGTCCATAGAAATGTCAGTCCAAGTTCTTTTAAGATAGCACGCAAAGTGTTCTCAAAGTTCTATTTACAACTTCAGTTTGTCCATCCGTTTGAAGATGACAAGTAGTAGATTACAACAATATTGAGTAAAGTTTAGCCCATAAAGTAATCCAAAAATAAAATCCCTCCACTTCTTAGTCTTATGCACCCAAAATAAAGTCCATAGAAATGTCAGTCCAAGTTCTTTTTAAGAATAGCACGCAAAAGTGTTCTCAAAGTTCTATTGACAACTTCAGTTTGTCCATCCGTTTGAAGATGACAAGTAGTAGATTACAACAATATTGAGCAAAGTTTAGCCCATAAAGTAATCCAAAAATAGAATCCCTCCCCTACTTAGTCCTAGGCAACCCCAAAATAAGGTGCATAGAAATGTCAATCTAAGTTCTTTTAAGAATAGCACGCACAAGTGTTCCCAAAGTTCTATTTACAACTTCAGTTTGTCCATCCGTTTGAGGATGACAAGTAGTAGATTACAACAATATTGAGCAATGTTTAGCCCATAAAGTAATCCAAAAATAGAATCCCTCTCATTCTTAGTCCTAGGCAACCCCAAAATAAAGTGCATAGAAATGTCAGTCCAAGTTCATTTAAGAATAGCACGCAAAAGTGTTCTCAAAGTTCTATTTACAACTTCAGTTTGTCCATCCGTTTGAGGATGACAAGTAGTAGATTACAACAATATGGAGCCAAGTTTAGCCCATAAAGTAATCCAAAAATAAAATCCCTCCCCTTCTTAGTCCTAGGCAACCCCAAAATAAGTCCATAGAAATGTAAGTCCAAGTTCTTTTAAGAATAGCACGCAAAAGTGTTCTCAAAGTTTATTTACAACTTCAGTTTGTCCATCCGTTTGAGGATGACAAGTAGTAGATTACAACAATATTGAGCAAAGTTTAGCCTATAAAGTAATCCAAAAATATAATCCCTCCCCTTCTTAGTACTAGGCAACCCCAAAATAAAGTCCATAGAAATGTCAATCTAAGTTCCTTTTAAGAATAGCACGCAAAAGTGTTCCCAAAGTTCTATTTACAACTTCAGTTTTTCCATCCGTTTGAGGATGACAAGTAGTAGATTACAACTTTATTGTGCAAAGTTTAGCCCATAAAGTAATCCAAAAATAGAATCCCTCCACTTCTTAGTCTTAGACAACCCCAAAATAAAGTCCATAGAAATGTCAGTCCAAGTTCTTTTATAGAATATCACGCAAAAGTGTTCTCAAAGTTCTATTTACAACTTCAGTTTGTCCATCCGTTTGAGGATGACAAGTAGAAGATTACAACAATATTGAGCAAGATTAGCCCATAAAGTAATCCAAAAATAGAATCCCTCCCCTTCTTAGTCCTAGGCAACTCCAAAATAAAGTGCATAGAAATGTCAATCCAAGTTCTTTTAAGAATAGCACGCACAAGTGTTCCCAAAGTTCTATTTACAACTTCAGTTTGTCCATCCGTTTGAGGATGACAAGTAGTAGATTACAACAATATTGAGCAAAGTTTAGCCCATAAAGTAATCCAAAAATAGAATCCCTCACCTTCTTAGTCCTAGGCAACCCCAAAATAAAGTCCATAGAAATGTCAATCCAAGTTCTTTTTAAGAATAGCACGCAAAAGTGTTCTCAAAGTTCTATTTAAAACTTTAGTTTGTCCATCCGTTTGAGGATGACTAGTATTAAAAGACCCGTACATAATAAAAGACAACTACTGGTCCATCTGCTACGCCCGTGATCTCCACTCTAACATGATCATCTCTGTCTTGACTCAGATCCTGCCCCACCTGTTGTTATGCACACATACAGACATAACAACAGCCGGAAAACGGTGAGAACAAATCCCAGTATAAACATGTCTACATGCATTAAAACAATTTAAAACATGAAACATGCTAATATGAATGTCATTCATATATAATCATGCAATTCGAGTCTAATCTTGTCTAGACGCGACTCGACTAGAACTCTAGGGATCCCGTGGTGAATAAGACGTCACTGTCTGTCACCTACCCTCCCGATCGAGGTGCTGTACGTCTTATTCCTAGACTTCGGCCTGATCTGTATCCACGTCTACAAAGGGGCGGTGATCTTCCCCTAAGCTGAGATGTAAGGCTCAAGATTTATTAGTCTTCATTAATACGATATTCGAAGGTGTGAGAGTGCATGACATTGCATGAGAAACACTAAGTAGAATGGGAGTAGGAAAGACATGAGAAAGGTAAGAAAATACCATAATAAGATGAGAAGAGTCGAAGCCTTGGCGCATGTGCGCGGAGAAATGCGCGGCTGTGCGCGAAGGATGTCGAAGCCTTCGTGCATATGCGCGAGAAGAGGCGCGCATATGCGCGAGGGGGGTGTTTTCTATTTATAGAGATGCGAAGATCTCGCGCATATGCGCGAGACAAAGCGCGCATATGCGCGAGTTGTCAAAATTCAGGAAATGCAGAGACGAAGGTCTCGGGCATATGCGCGAGATAAGTGCGCATATGCGCGAGTGTTAAATCTGTCGAGACAGTAGGTCTCGCGCACAGTCGCGAGACGTGTACTTCATAAAATTTGCCATGTGTATTGAGGCATGCATTGTATATATATCTTGGCACGAAATTTCTTTCATACCATCAGAATAATCGAGAGTTGCAGAGGAAAGCTTCCATTTCTTCATACGGTTGAATTGTAGTTTTGTAAGATTTATTTATCCAAATTCAAATCCGACTTCAGTTTTGAGCTCCTCTCGTTATTAGCTAAAAAGTGATGTAAGTTTTATGTAATTTCAACAAGTTTTGAAATTCAGATGTTTGGGAAATGAGAATATGATAGTTATATTGTGTTCTTGACGTATTGAGCATGATATATTTGTAAACGGATCAAAGAAATGATATCATATGCATTTCCTATGAATTTCAGTATGATTTATGAATTGTTGGGACAGAATTATTGTGTTTTGAATGGATATTGTATTGGGTTATGATTGAGAATAAGATAGTGTTGATATCTGTTGAGAATTTGATTGACCGGTATTGAGAATTTACGTCGTTATGCCGTCAAAGTCTATACCGAGATTGATTATTGATAGTGTAGGTATTGACTAGAGGTAGTAATTGATCGTGTATTTATTATACATTTCCATTTCAGATTCGTATTGTCAACCGTGACAGCAACTGTGCGACGAAAGGTATACTACATGTTTTGCTTGGGGAATCACGACTCAAATGAGATCACATTTGAGTTTCCCAACCAAAATCACATACTTGTTTTATTGTTTATATCTAGATATGATTATGATTGCTTATAGATTTGTTTATAGACTTGTATACAAATCTTGTTATGCTTTGTTTACAGATCATGTGGCATTTCATTATAATGATTATGCTTGTTTACAGATTGTGTATTCATGCATTAAGATAGGACAGTCTGGAGATCAGGCAGACTACTAGACGTTCGGCGATATCACAGCTTAGGGGAAGATCACCGCCCCTATTGTAGACGCGGATACAGATCAGGCCGAAGCCTAGGAATAAGACGGTCAGCACCTCGATTGGGAGGGTAGGTGACAGACAGTGCCGTCTTATTCACAACGGGATCCTTAGAGTTTTAGTCGAGTCGCATCTAGACATGATTAGACTCGCATTGCATGATTATATATGAATGACATTCATATTAGCATGTTTCATGTTTTAGCTTGTTTTACTGCATGTATACATGTTTATACTGGGATTTGTTCTCAACGGTTTTCCGGCTGTTGTTATGTCTGTATGTGTGCCTAACAAAAGGTGGGGCAGGATCTGGGTCGAGACAGAGATGATCGTGTTAGCGTGGAGATCTCGGGCGTAGCAGATGGACCAGTAGTTGTCTTTTATTATGTACTGTCTTTTAATACTGGTTAGTTGAGTACATACAGAATAAGACATGTATATTATGTTTGTATGTTGTAAAATAAATAAAGAACTGATGTTGTTTAGTTACATTTGAGTTAATGTAAAAAGCAAAAATTTGACCCACTTTTTATATTAATGATCCATTTAATCCCAAGAAAAAGAATTAGAGCCCGGGTCCCCACAACAGGTGGTATCAGAGCCGAGAGTTCCTTTAGACTAAGATAGGATAGAATGAGCGGGGTAGATCGAGTCTTCTTCCTTGCTCTATGATGTGTTAGCATGTTTATTGATTTCCTTACTACATGTTGTTTGTTATCGGAATCATTACAGCATGTATTGGTTAAGACTGAATCAGAACTGATTCTAGATCAGAGGTAACTGACTAGAGGATGGCTGAGACAGTTGTATATTTTGTCTACTAATCCGTTGGTTTATTAGATATGCCTCCTAGAAGAGCAGCAGTTCCTCTACGACCAGCAGCGCCAGAACAGGGGAGCACATCCGGAGATCCTATGGATGTTACGGCGACCCCTATGGAGACGTTGTTGAAGCAATTCCAATCCTTTCGACCTCCCACATTAAAAGGTACCGAGAATGCCATCGAGTGCAAAAGTTGGCTTGAGGACATTGAAATGTTATTCGACTCTTTGGAGTATTGTGACGAGAAGAGAATAAGCTAATTGGCCATCAATTGCAAGATATAGCAAAGAATTGGTGGTTGAACATTAGGAGAGCTTTAGAGCAGCGGGGTACCGAGATTACTTGGAAGGTATTCAAGACCGAGTTTTATCAGCGATTCTTCCCTGTATCATACCGTAAAGATAAAGGCGCTGAATTCGCAAACCTGAGGCAAGGGCAATTGAACATTGAAGAGTACGTTGCTAAATTTTCCTCTTTGCTTCGTTTTGCACCCCATGTTTCAGGCAATGACGAGGCCATGGCGGATCAGTTTATAAATGGCCTGAATCCGGACATCTTTACGTTGGTCAATACTGGGAGACCCGATAATTTCTCGGATGCATTGAATCGTGCCAAAGGAGCTGAAGCAGGATTGCTTAGACAACGGAGTGCTCCGTATGTTGCACCGAGTCCAAGACCGCCACTACCTCCGTTCCAAGTTCCTCCTCCAAGATTTGAAAGTGGCGGTAGTAGCAGTGGCAGAAAGGAACAGCTGAAGGCGAAGGGGAAACAGTTTAAGCGACCTGGGAGCAGTTCGTCCAGCTCCAGCGGATCAAGACAGACTGGTTTTGATCAAAGTTCAAAGACTTCAGGCGTCTACTGTAATTCTTGTGGAGGTAGACATGCGACTGAACAGTGCCAAGGAGTTACAGGCCGATGTAACATTTGTAGGCAACCGGGGCATTTTGCCAAAGTCTGTCCCCAGAGGAGTGTACAGCCAGCCCAGAGTTGACGAGCATCCGGGTCAGTACCTCAGTTTGAGCGGCAGGCGTCATCGGTACACTCTTTTCAGCCTCCACCAGCACCGACTCAACCCAGAGCTCGAGGTAGTCAGACAGTGAGTCAACCTCCGCGGCAACAGGCCCAAGTGTTTGCATTGACCGAAGAGCAAGCACAAGATGCACCAGATGATGTGATAGCAGGTAACTGCTCTCTTTATGGTTATCCTGCATATATCTTGATAGATACAGGTGCATCGCATACATTCATATCTGAACGATTTGCATTGTTGCATTCTTTGCCTGTTGAGTCTTTGCTAGATGTTGTATCTATTAACTCTCCGTTGGGAAGTGGATTAATATTTGTAACTACTGTTAGACATTGCATTCTACAGTTTGAGGGGCATGAGATTGACCTAGATTGTATAGTGTTGGGTCTAGCTGATTTTGATTGTATAGTCGGTATTGACATGCTAACAAAGTACAGAGCCACCGTGGATTGTTTCCACAAGATTGTCAGATTCAGACCCGAGATGACAGACGAGTGGAAATTCTACGGGAAGGGTTCCAGATCTCGAATTCCCTTGATTTCGGCTCTTACTATGAACAGATTGTTACAGAAAGGAGCGGATGGTTTCTTTGTTTATGCTGTAGATATGCAGAAGTCGAGCCCGGCATTGGCAGATCTGCCAGTAGTACGGGAATTTCCAGATATTTTCCAGATGAGATCCCAGGGTTACCTCCGGTTCGAGAGGTAGATTTTAGCATTGAACTTGTACCAGGTACCGTCCCTATTTCGAGAGCTTCATATAGGATGGCACCCATCGAACTAAAAGAATTGAAAGCACAGTTAGAAGATCTTCTAGCCAAGGGATATATCAGACCTAGTGTATCTCCTTGGGGCGCTCCGGTGCTATTTGTGCGAAAGAAAGACGGTTCGATGCGATTGTGTATTGATTACAGGCAACTGAACAAGGCAACGATCAAGAATAAATATCCTTTGCCTAGGATTGATGATTTATTTGATCAGTTGCAGGGATCCTCCGTGTATTCGAAGATTGATTTGCGTTCTGGGTATCATCAGCTCAGAGTTCGAGATATAGACATACCAAAGACAGCATTTCGAACCAGGTATGGACATTACGAATTTATTGTCATGCCTTTTGGTTTAACCAATGCTCCTGCGGTATTTATGGGCTTGATGAACCGAGTGTTTCAGAAATATGTGGATGAATTTGTTATTGTTTTCATCGATGATATTTTGCTGTATTCGAAGAACAGAAATGAGCATGCAGAGCATCTCAGAATTGTTTTGCAGACATTGAGAAACGAGCAACTGTATGCTAAATTGTCAAAATGTGAGTTTTGGTTGAATCGAGTGGTCTTCTTAGGACATATCATTTCTGGAGATGGTATTTCTGTAGATCCAAGTAAAGTGGAAGCTGTGATCAGTTGGTCGAGACCGACTTCTGTACCAGAAATACGCAGTTTCATGGGCTTAGCCGGATACTACAGAAGATTTATCAAAGATTTCTCCAGTATTGCAAAGCCAATAACTCAATTGACGCAAAAGAATGCACCATTTGTTTGGTCAGAGGAGTGCGAGTCTAGCTTCCTAGAACTGAAGAAAAGGCTAACTAGTGCTCCAGTGTTGACGATACCTTCAGGTACGGGTGATTTCGTTGTGTATTGTGATGCTTCTCATAGAGGTTTGGGATGTGTTCTTATGCAGCGAGGCCATGTGATCGCATACGCCTCGAGACAATTGAAGCCACATGAAGTTCGATACCCCATTCATGATCTGGAATTGGCGGCTATCGTATTTGCATTAAAGATTTGGCGTCATTATCTCTATGGCGAGAAATTTGAAATCTTCTCCGATCACAAAAGCCTGAAGTACCTATTTTCTCAATCAGAACTGAATATGAGGCAGCGTAGATGGCTAGATCTTCTGAAAGTCTTTGACTGTGAAATCAAATATTATCCAGGGAAGTCAAATGCAGCAGCAGATGCCTTGAGTCGTAAGGTATGTTCTTTGTCCTTATCGACGATAGGTGTTAGCAAGTTAGTTGAAAATTGTTGTACATCTGGATTAGAATTTGATACAGATAGTAAGCCACTACGACTTTTTACGATCCAAGTTCAGCCCAATTTGATTATGAGGATCAAGGAAGCACAAAGAACTGATCAGAATGTGCAGAAATCGATCCAAATGGTCAGATCAGGGCATGTATCAGAATATCAGGTACGAGATCATGTGTTGTACGTCAATAACCGTCTGGTAGTGCCAGATGTTCCAGATTTGAAACATCAGATTTTGTCCGAAGCACACTGCAGTCGGTTTAGCATTCATCTTGGTGGCAGGAAGATGTACAATGACTTGAAGACACAGTTCTGGTGGAAACAGATGAAGTCAGACATCGCATAATATGTGTCTAAGTGTTTAAATTGCCAACAGGTGAAAGCTGAAAGAAAGAAACCCGGAGGTTTACTTCAAAGTTTAGCTATTCCAGAATGGAAATGGGACCACATTTCCATGGATTTTGTGACGAAGTTACCTCGATCATCCAGAGGCTGCGATGCGATTTGGGTTATTATTGACAGATTGACCAAATCTGCTTGTTTCATTCCATACAGAATGACGTATAGACAGGATCAGATGGCGGAGATTTATATTCGAGAGGTAGTCAGATTACATGGAGTGCCGAAGTCTATTGTATCAGACCGTGATCCACGATTCACTTCACACTTCTGGCACAGTTTACAGCAGGCTTTGGGTACGACATTACACCTGAGTACTGCTTATCATCCTCAGACAGACGGACAGTCAGAACGGACTATCCAGACACTAGAGGATATGTTGAGAGCCGTAGTGCTAGATTTTGGCATTAGTTGGCAAGACTCCCTACCTCTTTGCGAATTTTCTTACAATAATAGCTATCAGACGAGTATCGAGATGGCACCGTTTGAAGCTTTATATGGCAAGAAGTGCAGATCTCCGCTATACTGGGATGACATCTCAGAGGTACCAGAACTTGGGCCAGATATGATTCGTGACATGACAGAGAAGGTGAAACTTATTCAGAAGAGGATGAAGACAGCACAAGATCGACAAGCAAAGTATGCCAATATCAGACGTAGACCGTTAGTATTTGAGGCAGGAGATAGAGTATTCTTGAAGATTTCTCCATTCAGAGGCGTTGTTCGATTTGGCAAACGCGGGAAACTATCTCCTCGATACATTGGTCCTTACGAGATTCTTGAGAAGATTGGCGATCGAGCTTATCGACTTGCACTTCCTCCTTCTCTATCCGGAATACATGACGTGTTTCATGTAACAATGTTGCGAAGATATATGCCAGATGTTTCTCATGTCATTCAACCCGACGAAGCTGAACTTGATCAGACTTTGAGCTACGTGGAACAACCGATACAGATTCTTGATCGGAAGGAAAAGAAACTCAGAACGAAGAATATTCTACTTGTGAAAGTTCAGTGGAGTCGTCATGGTATCGAGGAAGCGACTTGGGAGACAGAGGCAAGCATCAGACAGAAACACCCCGAGTTATTTCAATGATGTAAGTAATTATTTAGTGTTGATGTGATTACTTTTATACTTGCATTAATAGAATGGCATGCGATTTCGAGGACGAAATCATTTCTTAGAGGGGGAGAAATGTAAGGCTCAAGATTTATTAGTCTTCATTAATACGATATTCGAAGGTGTGAGAGTGCATGACATTGCATGAGAAACACTAAGTAGAATGGGAGTAGGAAAGACATGAGAAAGGTAAGAAAATACCATAATAAGATGAGAAGAGTCGAAGCCTTGGCGCATGTGCGCGGAGAAATGCGCGGCTGTGCGCGAAGGAAGTCGAAGCCTTCGCGCATATGCGCGAGAAGAGGCGCGCATATGCGCGAGGGGGGTGTTTTCTATTTATAGAGATGCGAAGATCTCGCGCATATGCGCGAGACAAAGCGTGCATATGCGCGAGTTGTCAAAATTCAGGAAATGCCGAGACGAAGGTCTCGCGCATATGCGCGAGTATTAAATCTGCCGAGACAGTAGGTCTCGCGCACATGCGCGAGTAATGCCGCGCATATGCGCGAGACGTGTACTTCATAAAATTTGCCATGTGTATTGAGGCATGCATTGTATATATATCTTGGCACGAAATTTCTTTCATACCATCAGAATAATCGAGAGTTGCAGAGGAAAGCTTCCATTTCTTCATACGGTTGAATTGTAGTTTTGTAAGATTTATTTATCCAAATTCAAATCCGACTTCGGTTTTGAGCTCCTCTCGTTATTAGCTACAAAGTGATGTAAGTTTTATGTAATTTCAACAAGTTTTGAAATTCAGATGTTTGGGAAATGAGAATATGATAGTTATATTGTGTTCTTGACGTATTGAGCATGATATATTTGTAAACGGATCAAAGAAATGATATCATATGCATTTCCTATGAATTTCAGTATGATTTATGAATTGTTGGGACAGAATTATTGTGTTTTGAATGGATATTGTATTGGGTTATGATTGAGAATAAGATAGTGTTGATATCTGTTGAGAATTTGATTGACCGGTATTGAGAATTTACGTCGTTATGCCGTCAAAGTCTATACCCAGATTGATTATTGATAGTGTAGGTATTGACTAGAGGTAGTAATTGATCGTGTATTTATTATACATTTCCATTTCAGATTCGTATTGTCAACCGTTGTGACACCCTGACCCGTTACAATTAAAATACAACGGAATTTAAAATTTTCTTTCAAACGGAAGGAGTTTCAAAATGCATTTTATAAAAGTGTTTACAAAATAACAACATGATCATTCCAATGACATAACAAAATACAAAATATCATTAGTGTGATCATGTTACAAAATGGTACAAAATAATCATCCTTCCAATCTTCGTATGCATATGACCCCCATCCACAGTCAACGTCCCGGTCCGTCGCTCTTATCTGCATCACATGAAAATAACTGAAATGAGAATAAATCTCAGCAAGTGGAACTCTTACATAGCAATGATACATAGTATACTCTGTAAAACATGGCTTTTAAATCATAAATACCATCGACTCTGAAACATGAATAACGTAGCAATAACTGTAGCAATAGCAATAGCAATAGATAGCAAAACGATGGTATTTCTCTTTTCTATGGTTGGATTGATATCAATAGTATCTGTGACTGTGGTTGCCAATATCCCATCGATATATATCGATAACTGTGAGGGGATAAAAGCCTATGGTCGATGATCATCTAATTGCATGCAATGCTATGGCTATGATTAATCAATCCAATAAAACATTTGAATTCTCAATAACATTTAAAGCCGTCGTTTCGCAATCTCATAATATCTCTTGTATTCCCTTTTTAACAATAGTGAGACATCAATGCCTCCAATAGATAATCAATGAAATCAATACATAACAATGGATCAATGGAAGGGAATAACACTTTGAAACCTTTAAAACACAATACATATAATATCATGTGAGCACAAGGGATGAAATTCCACTTACAAACAAATAGAACACCTACAACTATACTCTTGGTACACCACCTACAACAATAATCCATAAATAACACCAATATCAAGACTAAATCCAAGAGTCCATGCTAAATAATCCATAGAACCATCAAAACATCAAATCCAAAATAACCCTTAACTCGAAACCTCATTAGAATCGCACCAAAAACTTACCTAAGCTTCCTTATACCACGGAGAACGATGATCTCAAGTCGGAAATCCAAATAACTCCAAGAATCAAAGGTAGGAAGCTAAAGAAATGGAGAAAACCCTTGCCAAAAGGAGAGAAAAATCGAAAATGGAAGATAGGATAAGGTAGGTATGAAGTCAACTCAATCAAAAAGGTACTAAATAACTCGCCCATACTTACACCGCGGGTGCGGTCACTCAAACACCGCGGGGGCACTCATCTAAGAGCGCGGGTGCACTCTACTCACGGCAATGAACAGTAACAAAACAACTAAAATCGATTCGAAACGCTGAAACGAACAATCAACACCAACAAACACCTCAAATAAATAATAACCAATAATACTATAGCCCAAAACACAACTATAATCATCTAATCACATAACCCAATTAACACAATAAAGCTTAAACCGTACCGTACACCGGGCTCGGCTATTACAATCTCCCCTCCTTAGAGGAATTTCGTCCTCGAAATTGATGTCACGGCACGAACAACTCAGGATACCTCTCTCTCATCTCAGTCTCTGGTTCTCACGTAGCCTCCTCAATCAAATGGTTCCTCCAAAGGACTTTAACGATGCCGATCTCTTTGTTCCTCAGAACTCTAACTGTGCGATCCAGAATCTGAATCGGAATCTCATGGTAAGTCAGACTCGGCGTCAAGTCCAATGGCTCATGGCGAAGAACATGGGAAGGATCTGCAATATACTTCCTGAGCATCGATACGTGAAACACATTATGGACTCTGTCAAGATCGAGCGGTAGGGCTAATCTGTAGGCTCGGTCACCCACTCTGTCCAATATCTCGAATGGACCAATGAATCTAGGGCTCAACTTGCCCTTCTTGCCAAATCGCATCACACCCTTGAGAGGTGCTATCTTCAGAAAAACATGATCGCCAACCTCGAACTGCAAAGGTCTACGACGAACGTCTGCATAGCTCTTCTGTCTGGACTGAGCAGTCTTCATCCTCTCTCTGATAACTGCAACAACATCGGCAGTCTGTTGGACCAACTCGGTACCCAACATCTTCCTCTCTCCAACCTCATCCCAAAACAAAGGGGATCTGCACTTCCTGCCATAAAGTGCCTCATACGGTGCCATGCCAATCGTCGCCTGGTAGCTATTGTTGTACATGAACTCCACAAGAGGCAACTTGGAATCCCAGCTACCAGAATAGTCAATAGTACAAGCTCTGAGCATATCCTCCAGAATCTGAATGACTCGCTCTGACTGACCGTCGCTCTGAGGATGATAAGCTGTACTGAAAGCTAATCGAGAACCCATAGCTCTGTGCAAACTCTTCCAGAACTCTGAGGTAAATCTAGGGTCACGATCAGACATGATCGACACAGGAACCCCATGAAGTCTAACAATCTCTGCAATGTAATCCTCGGCATACTGAGACATCGAATACGTCGTCTTGACTGGGAGAAAGTGCGCTGACTTGGTCAATCTATCAACAATAACCCAAATGGAATTGAAACCCTTCTGCGTCCTGGGTAAACCAGTCACGAAATCCATAGTGATATGCTCCCACTTCCACTGAGGAATCGGCAAAGAAAGCAATGTCCCAGCAGGTCTCTGGTGCTCAATCTTTACCTGCTGACAAGTAAGGCACTGAGAAATGAACAAAGCAATATCTCTCTTCATACCTGGCCACCAGTAGAGTCGACGAAGATCCTGATACATCTTCGTACTGCCTGGATGAATCGAATAAGGTGCGGTATGAGCCTCTGTCAAGACATCTCTACGAATATCGTCGCCAGAAGGAACACAAATGCGGCCTCTGAAAGTTACCAAATCATCACCATTCAGACTAAACTCCGAATTCCCTCTAGCCTCGGCTCTAGCTCTCAACTCTGCCAACTGAACATCAGTCGACTGCTCTCTACGGATCCTGTCCGTCAATGTAGATCGAATGACCAACGCTGAAAAGCGAGCAATGGTCCCTGGAATCACCAGATCAATCTCCTCTCTCTGCAAATCCATCAACAATGGTATCTGAATCAAAGAACTCAATGAAGCACTCGACTTGCGGCTCAAAGCATCAGCCACAACATTCGCCTTCCCTGGGTGATAACTGATCGTCACATCGTAATCTTTGACAAGCTCTAACCACCTCCTCTGTCGCATATTGAGCTCTTTCTGCGAGAACAGATACTTCAAACTCTTGTGGTCTGTGAAGATCTCACACTTTTCGCCATACAGATAATGTCTCCAAATCTTAAGGGCGAAAACCACAGCTGCTAGCTCCAAATCGTGCGTCGGATAATTCTTCTCATAATCCTTCAACTGGCGAGACGCATAGGCAATGACCTTACCTCGCTGCATCAACACTGCACCAAGGCCTCTCTTCGACGCATCGGTATAGACCACAAAATCCTCTGAACCGCTGGGCAAAGAAAGAACAGGAGCTGTCGTCAATCTGTCCTTCAACTCTTGAAATGCACTCTGGCAATCGATAGACCACTCGAACTTCACAGTCTTCCTCGTCAGATTGGACAATGGCAGGGCAATCTTGGAGAAACCTGAAATGAAACGACGATAGTAACCCGCCAAACCGAGGAAACTGCGTACCTCAGAAACAGTGGTAGGAATAGGCCAACTCCGAATCGCCTCTATCTTCAACGGATCAACAGCAATGCCATATCTCGAAACCACATGGCCTAGAAAAGAAATCTGATCCAGCCAAAACTCACACTTCTTCAACTTGGCAAACAACCTCTTCTCTCGCAACAACTGAAGAACAACTCTGAGATGCTCGGCATGAAGCTCTCTGGATTTGGAATAGATCAGGATATCGTCGATGAAAACAATGACGAAGCTATCCAAATAAGGCTTGAACACACGGTTCATCAGATCCATGAAGACTGAAGGGGCATTGGTCAAACCAAAAGACATGACAAGAAACTCATAGTGACCGTACCTGGTCCGGAAAGCTGTCTTAGGGATATCAGACTCCCTAACCTTCAACTGATAGTAGCCAGACCGAAGATCAATCTTCGAGAACATAGTAGCACCATGGAGCTGATCAAACAAATCATCTATCCGAGGCAACGGATACTTGTTCTTGACAGTTACTTTGTTAAGCTCCCTGTAGTCGATACACAGTCGCAAAGAACCATCCTTCTTCTTGACAAATAGAACCGGAGCTCCCCAAGGCGAAGAACTCGGACGAATAAAGCCCTTGTCTAAAAGATCCTGCAACTGAGTCTTCAACTCCTTCATCTCGGTAGGGGCCATCCGGTACGGAGCCTTAGAAATAGGAACCGTACCTGGAGCTAAATCAATCACAAACTCAACATCTCTATCCGGCGGCAAACCCGGAACATCATCCTCAAACACATCAGCAAACTCCCTCACTACATCAATATCATCTACATTCAACTTAATCAATCTATCAATATCCACAGTAGAAGCAAGAAACCCATCGCAACCTCTACACAACAATCTCTCAGCCTCAAAGCAAGAAATAAAAGGAAGGACCAGCGAAGTACCTGTGCTGGCGAGCGCTCCTCCCTGGCCATCATCTGCAAAAGTCACCTTCTTAGCAACACAATCGATAACTGAACGGTAAGTCGAAAGCCAATCCATGCCAAGAATAACATCGAAGGCAACCATAGGGATAACAATCAAATCAGCGAATACAACTCGCTCCTCAATACGAACAGGGCACGCAAAGACAATTGATGTCGGGCACAAGACATCCCCCGAAGGTAAAACAACATTAATCTGGAGGGGAAGAACAGAAGGAACTATACCCAAAGATCTCAAAAATAATTCAGACATAAAAGAATGAGTAGCACCAGTATCAATCAAAGTAGTAGCTACTCTGCCTGAAATCAAAATAGTACTAGAGATCAATGAAGAATCACGATTAATACCTTCCTTGGTCATCGCAAAGATACGACCCTGCACCTTCCCTTGGCTATCTCCCCTCGGGCAATTCCTGGCAACGTGGCCCGCCGCGCCACAACGAAAACAAGTATGAGTGCCCAATCTGCACTCTCCTCGATGATGCTTACCACAATTTGGACACAGTGGCTTCTCGGGATCAAATGGAACTGGAGGTGGTCTAGAACTCGGCTCCATCTTGCCCTTGCCCTTGAAACGATCCCTGCCCCTCTGATTCGAACCCTGGCCTCTCTGAGCAATGGCCTGGTGTCTCTCCTGCCTCTCCCTGGCGATGTCCTTCTCGTCTTGCTCGGCCAACAATGCTTTGGACACAATCTCCTTGAAAGTAACAGCTTTAGACATGTTGATATCACGACGAATCTCCGCTCTAAGGCCTCGAATGAAATGAGCGCCCTTGTCCTTGTCGTTCGAAGCAATATACGGAGCAAATAGGCAACCCTCCTCAAACTTCAGAATATACTGACCAACATCCATGCTCCCCTGTCGAAGCTCCAAGAACTCCGTAACCTTCCTCGCTCGAAGTGCATCGGGAAAATACTTGTCGTAGAACAAGTCAGTGAACTCTGACCACTTCAGTGTCGCAACATCAACTCCAACTTTCGTAGCATTCCACCAGATACGTGCAGCTTTAACCAGCAAGAACACTGCACAGCTAATCCTGTCTTTGTCCTCATACTGGAGATGATCGAAGATAGCTTCAAGCGCCTTGACCCACTCGACAGCAACTAGAGGATCAGAACTGCCTGCGAATTCCGGTGGATCCATTCTCTTAAAAGCAGAAAAGACGGCATCAGTGCCAACAGCCTGAGCAACTGGACCTATCACTTGGCCTCGACCCTGTCCTGCTCCTTGCAATCGGAGCAACTGTTGAATCTGATCGCTATGCACCTTAGCCTGCTCCTTAAGCAACTTGCCGAACTCGTCGACAACTCTCGAGGAAGAACTATCCTCACCCTCTGCCGCCTTACGCTTAGGAGGCATACTCTACAATTGCTCACAAGACACCAATCAATAAATAACAATGGATAGATGCAAGAAAACGTACCCGGACAGTTGAAAGTAGACGAAGTCATATGCATTGGTCCGAAGAACACCGCTCTGATACCACTAAATGTGACACCCTGACCCGTTACAATTAAAATACAGCGGAATTTAAAATTTTCTTTCAAACGGAAGGAGTTTCAAAATGCATTTTATAAAAGTGTTTACAAAATAACAACATGATCATTCCAATGACATAACAAAATACAAAATATCATTAGTGTGATCATGTTACAAAATGGTACAAAATAATCATCCTTCCAATCTTCGTATGCATATGACCCCCATCCACAGTCAACGTCCCGGTCCGTCGCTCTTATCTGCATCACATGAAAATAAATGAAATGAGAATAAATCTCAGCAAGTGGAACTCTTACATAGCAATGATACATAGTATACTCTGTAAAACATGGCTTTTAAATCATAAATACCATCGACTCTGAAACATGAATAACGTAGCAATAACTGTAGCAATAGCAATAGCAATAGATAGCAAAACGATGGTATTTCTCTTTTCTATGGTTGGATTGATATCAATAGTATCTGTGACTGTGGTTGCCAATATCCCATCGATATATATCGATAACTGTGAGGGGATAAAAGCCTATGGTCGATGATCATCTAATTGCATGCAATGCTATGGCTATGATTAATCAATCCAATAAAACATTTGAATTCTCAATAACATTTAAAGCCGTCGTTTCGCAATCTCATAATATCTCTTGTATTCCCTTTTTAACAATAGTGAGATATCAATGCCTCCAATAGATAATCAATGAAATCAATACATAACAATGGATCAATGGAAGGGAATAACACTTTGAAACCTTTAAAACACAATACATATAATATCATGTGAGCACAAGGGATGAAATTCCACTTACAAACCAATAGAACACCTCCAACTATACTCTTGGTACACCACCTACAACAATAATCCATAAATAACACCAATATCAAGACTAAATCCAAGAGTCCATGCTAAATAATCCATAGAACCATCAAAACATCAAATCCAAAATAACCCTTAACTCGAAACCTCATTAGAATCGCACCAAAAACTTACCTAAGCTTCCTTATACCACGGAGAACGATGATCTCAAGTCGGAAATCCAAATAACTCCAAGAATCAAAGGTAGGAAGCTAAAGAAATGGAGAAAACCCTTGCCAAAAGGAGAGAAAAATCGAAAATGGAAGATAGGATAAGGTAGGTATGAAGTCAATTCAATCAAAAAGGTACTAAATAACTCGCCCATACTTACACCGCGGGTGCGGTCACTCAAACACCGCGGGGGCACTCATCTAAGAGCGCGGGTGCACTCTACTCACGGCAATGAACAGTAACAAAACAACTAAAATCGATTCGAAACGCTGAAACGAACAATCAACACCAACTAACACCTCAAATAAATAATAACCAATAATACTATAGCCCAAAACACAACTATAATCATCTAATCACATAACCCAATTAACACAATAAAGCTTAAACCGTACCGTACACCGGGCTCGGCTATTACAACCGTGACAGCAACTGTGCGACGAAAGGTATACTACATGTTTTGCTTGGGGAATCACGACTCAAATGAGATCACATTTGAGTTTCCCAACCAAAATCACATACTTGTTTTATTGTTTATATCTAGATATGATTATGATTGTTTATAGATTTGTTTATAGACTTGTATACAAATCTTGTTATGCTTTGTTTACAAATCATGTGGCATTGCATTATAATGATTATGCTTGTTTACAGATTGTGTATTCATGCATTAAGATAGGACAGTCTGGAGATCAGGCAGACTACTAGACGTTCGGCGATATCATAGCTTAGGGGAAGATCACCGCCCCTATTGTAGACGCGGATACAGATCAGGCCGAAGTCTAGGAATAAGACGGTCAGCACCTCGATTGGGAGGGTAGGTGACAGACAGTGCCGTCTTATTCACAACGGGATCCCTAGAGTTTTAGTCGAGTCGCATCTAGACATGATTAGACTCGCATTGCATGATTATATATGAATGACATTCATATTAGCATGTTTCATGTTTTAGCTTGTTTTACTGCATGTATACATGTTTATACTGGGATTTGTTCTCACCGGTTTTCCGGCTGTTGTTATGTCTGTATGTGTGCATAACAACAGGTGGGGCAGGATCTGGGTCGAGACAGAGATGATCGTGTTAGCGTGGAGATCTCGGACGTAGCAGATGGACCAGTAGTTGTATTTTATTATGTACTGTCTTTTAATACTGGTTAGTTGAGTACATACAGAATAAGACATGTATATTATGTTTGTATGTTGTAAAATAAATAAAGAACTGATGTTGTTTAGTTACATTTGAGTTAATGTAAAAAGCGAAAATTTGACCCACTTTTTATATTAATGATCCATTTAATCCCAAGAAAAAGAATTAGAGCCCGGGTCCCCACATGAGATATCGCCGAACATCTAGAAGTCTGCCTGATCTCCAGACTGTCCTATCTTAATGCATGAATACACAATCTGTAAACAAGTATAATCATTCTAATGCAATGCCACATGATCTGTAAACAAAGCATAGCAAGATTTGTATACAAGTTCTATAAACAAATCTATAAACAATCATAATCATATCTAGATATAAATAAAAAAACCAGTATGTGATTTTGGTTGGGAAACTCAAATGTGATCTCATTTGAGTCGTGATTCCCCAAGCAAAACATGTATTATACCTTTCGTCGCACAGTTGCTGTCACGGTTGACAATACGAATCTGAAATGGAAATGTTGATACAAAATCTATCAATCTCTTATCTAATCAACACATATCCAAGTCACTACATGATCTTGATACAATTTGACGGTATAACGATGTATATTCTTAACACCGGTCAATCCAAATCTCAACAGATATCAACACTATATCATCCTCAACTCATACTCAAATCCTATGCACAAAATCATATTCAAAATCGATATAATGTACTTCTAACTATGCTGAATTTCATAATAATTGCATATGATATCTGTTCTTCGATCTGTTTACAATTATATCATGCTCAATACGCCAAGAACCTAATATAACTATCATATTCCAATTCCTCTAACATCTAAATCGTGAAACTTGCCAGAATTAAACAATACTTACATCACTTTGTAGCTTTCAAAGCAAAGAACACAATTCTTAACTCGGAATATGATTTGGATGGCTAAATCGTGAGATATCTAACTTTGAAGCTTGAAAACTTGAAGAATGTTGGGAGGAAATCTCGATTCTCTGTCTGGGAAATGAAGAAGACACGCATCAGCACAATTCTATATAAATAACATGCCATGTGTCAACAGGAGAAGGAGAGTGGATTCCTCGCATGCATCACCGCGGGTGCGGTACTGTAAGGAGCGCGGGTGCGCTATGCCCTCGGCAGAAAATAATTTTCCATATTGCATAGACCGCGGGTGCGGTCATGTAACCACCGTGGGTGCGGTCTTAGCACCGCGGGTGCGGTCTTATTCTACCGCAGGTGCGGTGAAGCTACGGAATTTTTGGCCAACCTACTGTCCATGCACCGCGGGTGCGGTGTCTACAAGCACCGCGGGTGCGGTGTAGCTTCGAATTACTACGGAAAAATTCTATATTTCAAGCCAAACTTCTTCATCTCTTATTTCTTATCTTTATGCCCATTATTCATAGCATATCTATTCATTCAGAATGATCACTCGGTGTTCTGGGCATTACAAGATTACAACAATAAGGAGCAAAGTTTAGCCCATAAAGTAATCCAAAAATAGAATCCCTCCCCTTCTGTTGTAATCTACTGATTGTCATCCTCAAACAGATGGACAAACTGAAGTTGTCAATAGAACTTTGGGAACACTTTTGCGTGCTATTCTTAAAAAGAACTTGGATTGTTGTAATCTACTACTTGTCATCCTCAAACGGATGAACAAACTGAAGTTGTCAATAGAGCAAAGTTTAGCCCATAAAGTAATCCAAAAATAGAATCCCTCCCCTTCTTAGTCCTAGGCAACCCCAAAATAAAGTCCATAGAAATGTCAATCCAAGTTCTTTTTAAGAATAGCACGCAAAAGTGTTCCCAAAGTTCTATTGACAACTTCAGTTTTTCCATCCGTTTGAGGATAACAAGTAGTAGATTACAACAATGTGGAGCAAAGTTTAGCCCATAAAGTAAGCCAAAAATAAAATCCCTCCCCTTCTTAGTCCTAGGCAACCCCAAAATAAAGTCCATAGAAATGTCAGTCCAAGTTCTTTTTAAGAATAGCACGCAAAAATGTTCTCAAAGTTCTATTTACAACTTCAGTTTGTCCATCCGTTTGAGGATGACATGTAGTAGATTACAACAATATGGAGCAAAGTTTAGCCCATAAAGTAATCCAAATATAAAATCCCTCCCCTTCTTAGTCCTAGGCAACCCCAAAATAAAGTCCATAGAAATGTCAGTCCAAGTTCTTTTTAAGAATAGCACGCAAAAGTGTTCTCAAAGTTCTATTTACAACTTCAGTTTGTCCATCCGTTTGAGGATGACAAGTAGTAGATTACAACAATATTGAGCAAAGTTTAGCCCATAAAATAATCGAAAAATAGAATCCCTCCCCTTCTTAGTCCTAGGCAACCCCAAAATAAAGTGCATAGAAATGTCAATCCAAGTTCTTTTAAGAATAGCACGCACAAGTGTTCCCAAAGTTCTATTTACAACTTCAGTTTGTCCATCCGTTTGAGGATGACAAGTACTAGATTACAATAATATTGAGCAAAGTTTAGCCCATAAAGTAATCCAAAAATAGAATCCCTCACCTTCTTAGTCCTAGGCAACCCCAAAATAAAGTCCATAGAAATGTCAATCCAAGTTCTTTTTAAGAATAGCACGCAAAAGTGTTCTCAAAGTTCTATTTACAACTTCAGTTTGTCCATCCGTTTGAGGATGACAAGTAGTAGATTACAACAATATTGAGCAAAGTTTAGCCCATAATGTAATCCAAAAATAGAATCCCTCCCCTTCTTAGTCATAGGCAACCCCAAATAAAGTCCATAGAAATGTCAATCCAAGTTCTTTTTAAGAATAGCATGCAAAAGTGTTCCCAAAGTTCTATTGACAACTTCAGTTTGTCCATCCGTTTGAGGATGACAAGTAGTAGATTACAACAATATTGAGCAAAGTTTAGCCCATAAAGTAATCCAAAAATAAAATACCTCCCCTTCTTAGTCCTAGGCAACCCCAAAATAAAGTCCACAGAAATGTCAGTCCAAGTTATTTTTAAGAATAGCATGCAAAAGTGTTCTCAAAGTTCTATTTACAACTTCAGTTTGTCCATCCGTTTGAGGATGACAAGTCGTAGATTACAACAATATTGAGCAAAGTTTAGCCCATAAAGTAATCCAAAAATAGAATCCCTCCCCTTCTTAGTCCTAGGCAACCCTAAAATAAAGTGCATAGAAATGTCAATCCAAGTTCTTTTAAGAATAGCACGCACAAGTGTTCCCAAAGTTCTATTTACAACTTCAGTTTGTCCATCCGTTTGAGGATGACAAGTAGTAGATTACAACAATATTGAGCAAAGTTTAGCCCATAAAGTAATCCAAAAATAGAATCCCTCACCTTCTTTGTCCTAGGTAACCCCAAAATAAAGTCCATAGAAATGTCAGTCCAAGTTCTTTTTAAGAATAGCACGCAAAAGTGTTCTCAAAGTTCTATTTACAACTTCAGTTTGTCCATCCGTTTGAGGATGACAAGTAGTACATTACAACAATATTGAGCAAAGTTTAACCCATAAAGTAATCCAAAAATAGAATCCCTCCCCTTCTTAGTCCTAGGCAACCCCAAAATAAAGTGCATAGAAATGTCAGTCCAAGTTCTTTTAAGAATAGCACGCAAAAGTGTTCCCAAAGTTCTATTTACAACTTCAGTTTGTCCATCCGTTTGAAGATGACAAGTAGTAGATTATAACTTTATTGTGCAAAGTTTAGCCCATAAAGTAATCCATAAATAGAATCCCTCCCCTTCTTAGTCCTAGGCAACCCCAAAATATAGTCCATAGAAATGTCAATCCAAGTTCTTTTTAAGAATAGCACGCAAAAGTGTTCCCAAAGTTCTATTGACAACTTCAGTTTGTCCATCTGTTTGAGTATGACAAGTAGTAGATTACAACAATATTGAGCAAAGTTTAGCCCATAAATTAATCCAAAAATAGAATCTCTCCCCTTCTTAGTCCTAGGCAACCCCAAAATAAAGTTCATAGAAATGTCAATCCAAGTTCTTTTTAAGAATAGCACGCAAAAGTGTTCCCAAAGTTCTATTGAAAACTTCAGTTTGTCCATCTGATTGAGGATGACAAGTAGTAGATTACAACAATATTGAGCAAAGTTTAGCCCATAATGTAATCCAAAAATAGAATCCCTCCCCTTCTTAGTCCTAGGCAACCCCAAAATAAAGTCCATAGAAATGTCAATCCAAGTTCTTTTTAAGAATAGCACGCAAAAGTGTTCCCAAAGTTCTATTGACAACTTCAGTTTGTCCATCCGTTTGAGGATGACAAGTAGTAGATTACAACAATATGGAGCAAAGTTTAGCTCATAAAGTAATCCAAAAATAAAATCCCTCCCCTTCTTAGTCCTAGGCAACCCCAAAATAAAGTCCATAGAAATGTCAGTCCAAGTTCTTTTTAAAAATAGCAGGCAAAAGTGTTCTCAAAGTTCTATTTACAACTTCAGTTTGTCCATCCGTTTGAGGATGACAAGTAGTAGATTACAACAATATTGAGCAAAGTTTAGCCCATAAAGTAATCCAAAAATAGAATCTGACGTGAATCTTGATACGAATAAATAGCAAACACGATTGAAAATAAATTGCACCCTCTATTCAATTACGATATTAAGATCCGTGTGTTTTCCCGATCTTTTGATTCAAGTATTGTGTGATATTCACCTCTAAACTAGCAAGAGTTTAGCAACAAATAAACACGAGGATAAACAATCGAAAACTATACGAACCTTCGAAGAACTTTGCCTACGACAATCCGCACAAGCAACGATCGACAAACGCCACAAAGTTAAAAACTTTGATAAGTTTGATTTGATTTGACAAAGCTAAAAGCTTTGAAAAGTTGAGAGCAAATTCTCACAAGTTTGATAAACTCAAAATATTATGTGTATTGTTTGTTTAAATTCGTCCAACATAGTCTATATATCAAAAGATATCAAAAATCTAGTCTCCCAAAATAATAAAACTCTAGAAAAGGAAACAAATCCGCGCAGAAAACACTAGGCACGGACCCCGCGCAGACCTCCGTGTCTGGGTCCGTGTACATACTGTAAAACTCTTCAATCGGGATCAAGGGACACGGACCCCGTGCTCACCTCTGTGTACGGGTCCGTGTAGCCACTGTAAAAACTCATCCCAGCTTGTAAAGGACACGGACCCCGTGTGCAGGTCCGTGTACAGGTCCGTCCAGACTCGGTCAGCAACATCAATGATTGAATGACTTTCCGTTGGCCTCCAAACGTACTCCCATGCATCACGACCTCTTCCGGCTTGCTCATGACTCCTTGTAGCGCCTCCTTGAATCTCTTTAGTCGACCCCTCGTGATGGTCCCTCCGAGTTCTTTTTAAGAATAGCACGTAAAAGTATTCTCAAAGTTCTATTTACAACTTCAGTTTGTCCATCCGTTTAAGGATGACAAGTAGTAGATTAGAACAATATTGAGCAAAGTTTAGCCCATAAAGTAATCCTGATGCGAACGTGGACGTCCTAAGGAAAGCATGGGATCCTTTGCAGTTGCCGGAGGGACCAATCATGAGGGGTCGACTAAAGAGATTCAAGGAGGCGCTACAAGGAGTCATGAGCAAGCCGGAAGAGGTCGTGATGCATGGGAGTACGTTTGGAGGCCAACGGAAAGTCATTCAAGCATTGATGTTGCTGACCGAGTCTGGACGGACCTGTACACGGGGTCCGTGTCCTTTACAAGCTGGGATGAGTTTTTACAGTGGCTGCACGGACCTGGAGACGGACCCAGGCACGGGGTCTGTGCCCTTTGAAGTTGGCGAATACAGTGCCTACACGGACCCGTACACGGAGGTGAGCACGGGGTCCGTGTCCCTTGATTCCGGATGAAGATTAGTACAATATGTACACGGACCCAGACACGGAGGTCTGCACGAGGTCCGTGTCCAGTGTTTTCTGCGCAATTTTTGTTTCCTTCTTTAGAGTTTTACTTTGCTAGGAAACTAGATTTTTGTTTTCTTTTGATATAAGACAAATCTTGGACGAAATTTGTTGGTGAACTTTTTTTTGGGATTTTCGAGTAGTACTCAAGCAAAAAAAAAAAAAAAAAAAGAGTACAAAAATTCCGAAATTTCACCATTATTTCTTTTTGGTATCTTGTTCTATTTTCTTTAGAGAGTCATATTTAATTGTCTCTCACAGTCAAAAAAAAAAAAAAAAAAGGATCATATTCGAATTTCTTGTCTACACAGTCCAAGTGAATCGGTCGCATTTGTTCACAAGTTTGAACCTTGATTGTTTGATATCCCAAATACAAAGCTTGAGCACACTTTTGAGAGTACTATCAAATTCGAGTGGAAACATTTGAGTGTGAGTGTCATTTCTTTGGAGTGACTAGTGAGTATTTGTTGTGAGCAAAAAAATAAGACAGGAGAGACGAGGGAATTTCTTTGGAGTGACCGGTGAGCTTTTGGGTGAGGAGTTATTTTTTTTCTACTAACATTTTCTTGCAGGTACAATTCTAAGAATTAGATGGAGAAGGAGGTAGGAGATAGTTCGAACCCGGGGTCATCTAAGTTTCCACTGGAGGCGTTGTTTGGGGATTTTAGTAGGATGATGACGACCAAAATGGAGTCGTTGCATGAGAGGCTGGGTAAACTTGAGGTTAGTGTTAGTGGGGGTAAACCTAAGCCTAGGGATTTGTGTAGAGATGACGAGGAGTATGATCTCGGAGGAGGCGATGAGAGTCAAAATGAGAATTGGGGTAGGAATGGAAGAGATAGAGGATTTGGGAGAGGAAGAAGAGAAGCTATGAGGGGTAGGTATGAGGAGACTAGGGAAGATGGTCACATGGGTAGCATTAAGATGAAAATCCCTTCATTCCATGGGAAATCTGACCCGGAGGCGTACCTAGAATGGGAAAAGAGGGTAGAGTTCGTATTTGCATGTCACCACTACTCCGAACAAAAGAAGGTGAGGTTGGCGGTGGTTGAATTTTTAGACTATGCTCTCATTTGGTGGGATCAATTAGTGACCACTAAAAGAAAGTATAATGAGAGACCCATTGAATCTTAGGATGAGATGAAGAGTGTAATGAGGAAGAGGTTTGTGCCTAACCACTATTATAGGGAGATGTTTAAGAGGTTACAAACTTTGAGGCAAGGGTTGAAGAGTGTTGAGGACTACTATAAGGAGATGGAAGTACTCATGATTAGGGCAAATACTGAGGAGGATAATGAAGCAACTATGGCTCGTTTTCTTTGTGGTTTGAACAGGGAGATTCAAGATCAAGTGGAGCTTCGGCACTACTTAGATCTAGACGAGATGGGGCAAATGGCCATTAAAGTGGAGCAACAACTCAAGAGGCGAGGAGTTGGCCACACCAATCAAACCGGAGGTGCATATTCTTCGTGGCAACCAAATGCGGCCAAGCGAGATGATAGCAAAGTGGTGGCCAAGCCTAAGTTTGAACCAAAGCGAGAGGCACCTAGGCATGGAGTACAAGGTAAATCTGAAATTCCTACTACTCGTTCTAGAGATACAAAATGTTTTAGATGTCAAGGGTTGGGCCATATTGCTAGTGAGTGTCCTAATAAGAGAGTCATGTTTTTGAATGATTATGGTGAATATGAGTCTCAAAGTGAGGGGGATGGCGAGGGTAGTGATGATGATATGCCGGAGTTGGAGGATCCCGATGAGGGATATGGGGCGGTTGTAGGAGAAGCTCTAGTGATTAGGCGAATCATGAGTGCCCAAGTCAAAGATGAGGAGATTAACCAAAGGGAGAACTTGTTTCACACTAGATGTTTTGTGGGTGGTAAGGTGTGCAATGTAATCATAGATGGGGGAAGTTGCACCAATGTGGCTAGCATTGAGATGGTTGAGAAATTGGGATTGCCTACAATAAAACATCCTCAACCATATAAGCTTCAATGGTTGAACGATTGTGCGGAGGTGAGAGTGAATAGGCAAGTTCTAGTGTCCTTTTCAATTGGGAAGTATGTGGATGAAGTTTTGTGTGACATGGTACCTATGCATGCTTGTCATATATTGTTGGGTAGGCCATGGCAATTTGATAGACGAGTGACTCACGATGGGTTCAAAAATAAGTACTCGTTTGTCTTGAAAAAAGAAACTGTTGTCTTACTTCCATTGTGACACCCCGATCCTCTTTTAAAATAAATACGCAGCGGAAATAAAATTTTCTCTTTAAAATATACGGAAGGAGTTTCAAAATACATTTCATCAATTATCTTTACAAAATAAATACATGATCATTTAAATGACATAACAAAAACAAAACATCATTCCTATGATCATGCCAAAATCCTCCTTCCAACGGTGTATGCATATGACCCCCGATCTACAGTCAACGTCCCGAGGCACCACTCTGATCTGCATCACATGAAAATAACTGAAATGAGAATAAATCTCAGCAAGTGGAACTCTTATATAACAATGAACAATAACTCTGTAAAACATCTCTTTGAAATCATAAATACCATCAACTCTGAACTGTAAACTCTGAATATCAATAACATAGCAATAGCATAAAAATATGATGGTATTTCTCTTTTGCTCTGGGGATTGATATCAATAGTATCTCTGCTCTGGGGTGCTCGTATCCCAAATCGATATAAATACCGATAACTCTGAGGGATATAAGCCTATAGGCGATGATCATCTAATATTGCATGCAATCTCTGACTATGTATTTATCAATCCGAAAACATTTAAACTCTTCTCTGGTTTTAACAATCACTTTGAACTCTATATCTCTTTGTATTCCCTTTAATCAATAATGAGACATACAATGCCTCCAATACATATAACAATACATACTATGGATCAAATGAAAGGGAATAACACAATAAACTCTTTGAAACACAATACATATAATATCATGTGAGCAAAAGGAATGAATTTCCACTTACAAACCACAACAAACACCTCAACTTAGCTCTTGATCACCACCTACAACAAATAATCCACAAATAACACCAATATCAACTAAATATCCAAGATTACAAGCTAAATAATCCATAAATCCACATAAACAACCAACCTAAACAACTCTTAATTTACAACCTTAACAGAATCGCACCAAAAGCTTACCCAAGCTTCCTAGCACCAAGGAGAACGTCGAACTCAAGTCGAAATTCCAAACAAACGCCTGAATCGAAGATAGGAAAGGAAAGAAATGACTGAAAACCCTTGAAATGGAGAGAAAAGTCGAGAATGGAGGAGAAAAGAAAGGGAAAGTATGGCCAACCACTCCAAAAAGTAGCTTAAAAACTCGCCCATACCTTCACCGCGGGTGCGCTCCTCTAAGCACCGCGGGTGCGCAATGGTTACGACATTCTCAAAAATTCTGGAACACGAACAGCGCGGGTGCGGCGACGCAAGCAGCGCGGGTGCGGTCTCTACCGCAGGGGCGGTCTCTACATCACCGCGGGTGCGGTGTGCTCACGGCATTCCAACTCCAAAACAGAACAGTACACCGCGGGGGCACTCCAGTTAAGAGCGCAGGTGCACTCAAGCCACGGCCAAGCACTATTCCCATGCAACTAGAATCGATCCGAAACTCTGAAACGAACAACCAACATCAACTAACACCTCAAGACAATAAAACTAACAATACTATAGCCCAAAAATACAACTCTGAACATCTAATCAAATATCCCAAATAACAAACGAAACTTAAATCGTACCGTACACCGGGCTCGGCTATTACAATCTCCCCCCCTTAAGGGAATTTCGTCCGCGAAATTGACGTCACAGCACGAACAACTCAGGATACTTCTCTCTCATCTCATCCTCTGGTTCCCACGTAGCCTCCTCTAACAAATGGTTCCTCCAAAGAACTTTGACAATGCCGATCTCTTTGTTCCTCAGAACTCTAACTGTGCGATCCAAAATCTGAATCGGAATCTCTTGATATGTCAAATTCGGCGTCAAGTCCAAAGGCTCATGGCGTAGAACATGGGAATGATCTGTAACATACTTCCTGAGCATCGAAACGTGAAACACATTATGAACTTTGTCAAGATCTGGAGGTAGGGCTAATCTGTAGGCTCGATCGCCAACTCTGTCCAATATCTCGAATGGACCAATAAATCTAGGACTCAACTTGCCCTTCTTGCCAAATCGCATCACACCCTTGAGAGGTGCTATCTTCAGAAACACGTGGTCGCCAACCTCGAACTGCAAAGGTCTGCGACGAACATCTGCATAGCTCTTCTGTCTGGACTGGGCAGTCTTCATCCTTTCTCTGATAACAGCAACAACATCAGCAGTCTGCTGGACCAACTCTGGTCCCAACATCTTCCTCTCACCAACCTCGTCCCAATACAAGGGAGACCTGCACTTTCTGCCATAAAGTGCCTCATACGGTGCCATGCCAATCGTCGCCTGGTAGCTATTATTATAAGTGAACTCAGCCAAAGGCAACAAAGAATCCCAGCTACCTGGAAAGTCAATAGTACACGCTCTGAGCATATCCTCAAGAATCTGAATGACTCTCTCTGACTGACCATCACTCTGAGGATGATAGGCTGTACTGAACGCTAATCGCGAACCCATAGCTCTGTGCAAACTCTTCCAAAACTCTGAAGTAAATCTGGGGTCACGATCAGACACGATCGACACAGGGACACCATGAAGTCTGACAATCTCTGCTATGTAGTCCTCGGCATACTGGTTCATCGAATACGTCGTCTTGACTGGAAGAAAGTGCGCTGACTTAGTCAATCTATCAACGATAACCCAAATAGAATTGAAACCTCTCCGCACTCTGGGAAGACCAGTCACGAAATCCATCGTAATATGCTCCCACTTCCACTGAGGAATCGGCAACGACAACAATGTCCCAGCAGGTCTCTGGTGCTCAATCTTCACCTGCTGACAAGTAAGGCACTGAGAAATGAACACGGCAACATCCTTCTTCATACCTGGCCACCAGTAGAGTCGACGAAGATCATGATACATCTTCGTACTGCCTGGATGAATCGAATACGGCGCGGTATGAGCCTCTGTCAGAATATCTCTACGAATATCATCGCCAACAGGAACACAAATACGACCTCTGAAAGTCACCAAACCATCACCATTCAAGGCAAACTCTGAATTACCTCTAATCTCTGCTCTATCTCTCAACTCTGTCAACTGAACATCAGTCGACTGCTCTCTACGAATCCTGTCCGTCAATGAAGATCGAATAACTAACGCTGAAAGACGAGCAATGGTGCCTGGAATCACCAGATCAATATCCTCTCTCTGCAAATCCATCAGCAACGGTCTCTGAATCAAAGAACTCAATGAAACACTCGACTTGCGGCTTAAAGCATCAGCCACAACATTCGCCTTCCCTGGGTGATAACTGATAGTCACATCGTAATCTTTGACAAGCTCTAACCACCTCCTCTGTCGCATATTGAGCTCTTTCTGCGAGAACAGATACTTCAAACTCTTGTGGTCTGTGAAGATCTCACACTTTTCGCCATACAGATAATGTCTCCAAATCTTAAGGGCGAAAACCACAGCTGCTAGCTCCAAATCGTGCGTCGGATAATTCTTCTCATAATCCTTCAACTGGCGAGAAGCATAGGCAATGACCTTACCTCTCTGCATCAACACTGCACCGAGACCCTTCTTCGACGCATCGGTAAAGACCACAAAATCCTCTAAACCACTGGGCAATGCGAGAATAGGAGCTGACGTCAATCTATCCTTCAACTCCTGAAATGCGCTCTGGCAATCTATAGACCACTCGAACTTCACAGTCTTCCTTGTCAGATTGGACAATGGCAGGGCAATCTTGGAAAAATCCGAAATGAAACGACGATAATAACCCGCCAAACCAAGGAAACTGCGTACCTCTGAAACAGTCGTAGGAATAGGCCACTTCTGAATCGCCTCTATCTTCATCGGATCAACAGCAATGCCATCCCTCGAAACGACATGGCCTAGAAAAGAAATCTGATCCAGCCAAAACTCACACTTCTTCAACTTAGCAAACAACCTCCGCTCTCTCAGCAACTGGAGAACAACTCTGAGATGCTCTGAATGAAGCTCTCTGGTCTTGGAATAGATCAATATATCGTCGATAAAGACAATGACGAAGCTATCCAAATACGGCTTGAACACACGGTTCATCAGGTCCATGAAAACAGAAGGGGCATTGGTCAAACCAAAAGACATCACGAGAAACTCATAGTGACCATACCTGGTCCTGAAAGCCGTCTTAGGGATATCAGACTCCCTAACCTTCAACTGATAGTAGCCAGACCGAAGATAAATCTTCGAGAAAACAGTGGCACCCTGGAGTTGGTAAATAGATCGTCAATCCGTGGCAACGGATACTTGTTCTTGATCGTCACTTTGTTGAGCTCTCTGTAATCGATACACAGACGCAAAGACCCGTCCTTCTTCTTAACAAATAGAACCGGAGCTCCCCAAGGCGAAGAACTCGGACGAATGAAACCCTTATCTAGAAGATCCTGCAACTGCGTCTTCAACTCTATCATCTCGGTAGGAGCCATCCTATACGGAGCCTTAGAAATAGGAACCGTACCTGGAGCAAGATCAATAACAAACTCTACATCTCTATCCGGCGGCAAACCCGGAACATCATCCTCAAACACATCCGCAAACTCCCTCACCACATCAATATCATCAATATTCAACTTAATCAGTCTATCCATATCCACAACAGATGCTAGAAAAACATCACAACCTCTACACAATAGCCTCTCAGCATCAAGACACGAAATAAAAGGAAGGACCAGCGAAGTACCTGAGCTGGCGAGAACTCCTCCCTGGCCATCATCTGCAAAAGTCACCGTCTTAGCAACGCAATCAATAACAGCACGATAGGTCGACAGCCAATCCATGCCAAGAATAACATCAAAGGCAACCATCGGGATCACAATCAAATCAGCAAAGACCTCTCGATCAACAAAACGAACGGGGCACGCATACACTATGGAAGTCGGGCACAAAACATCTCCCGAAGGCAAAACAACACTAAGCTGAAGGGGAATAACAGAAGGAACTATACCCAAAGATCTCAAAAACAATTCAGACATAAAAGAATGAGTAGCACCAGTATCAATCAAAGTAGTAGCTACTCTGCCTGAAATTAAAATGGAACTAGAGATTACAGAAGAATTACGATTAATACCTTCCTTGGTCATCGAAAAGATACGACCCTGCACCTTCTCCTGGCTAGCTCCCCTAGGACAATCTCTGGAAATATGGCCTGGCATGCCACAACGATAACAAGAACGAGTGCCAAATCTACACTCTCCTCGATGAGGTCTGCCACACTTGGGACACAAAGATCTCTCAAAATCAGACGGAGCAACTGGCACTGACGGTGGCCTAGGACTCTGATCCACCTTGCCCTTCCCCTTGAATCGATCTCTGCCACGCTGACCTGAACTCTGGCCTCTTTGAACATTAGCCTGGTGCCTCGCCTGTCTCTCCCTGGCGATATCCTTCTCGTCCTGCTCTGCTAGCAACGCCTTGGACACAATCTCCTTGAAAGTCACAGCCTTGGACATATTTATATCACGCCTGATCTCCGCTCTAAGGCCTCGAATGAAGTGAGCGCCTTTATCTTTATCACTGGTAGCAATGTACGGAGCAAAAAGGCAACCCTCCTCGAACCTGAGAATATACTCGTCCACATTCAAGCTCCCCTGACGAAGCTCCAAGAACTCTGTGACCTTCCTCGCTCGCAGTGCATCAGGAAAGTACTTGTCGTAGAAAAGCTCAGTAAACTCAGACCACTTCAAAGTAGAAACATCAATGCCAACCTTGGTCGCATTCCACCACAAACGTGCAGCTTTAACCAGCATGAAAACAGCACAACTGATACGATCTCTGTCCTCATAGTGGAGATGATCAAAAATCGCCTCCAAAGCCTTGACCCACTCTACTGCAGCTAAAGGATCGGAGCTGCCTGGAAACTCGGGTGGATCCATCCTCTTAAACGCAGAAAAGATAGCATCAGAACCAACTGCAGCTGGAGCAACCTGCCCTCTACCTTGGCCTCTGCCCTGGCCTGCTCCTTGCAGTCTAAGCAACTGCTGGATCTGCTCACTGTGAACCTTAGCCTGCTCCTTCAGTAACTTGCCGAACTCGTCGACAACTCTCGAGGACGAACTATCCTCCCCCTCTGACGCCTTACGCTTAGGAGGCATCCTATACTCTACAATGCTCACAAGACACCAATCAATACATAACAATAGATAGATGCAAAGAAAACATACCCGGACAGTTGAAAGTAGACGAAGTCATATGCATTGGTCCGAAGAACACCGCTCTGATACCACTAAATGTGACACCCCGATCCTCTTTTAAAATAAATACGCAGCGGAAATAAATTTTCTCTTTAAAATATACGGAAGGAGTTTCAAAATACATTTCATCAATTATCTTTACAAAATAAATACATGATCATTTAAATGACATAACAAAAACAAAACATCATTCCTATGATCATGCCAAAATCCTCCTTCCAACGGTGTATGCATATGACCCCCGATCTACAGTCAACGTCCCGAGGCACCACTCTGATCTGCATCACATGAAAATAACTGAAATGAGAATAAATCTCAGCAAGTGGAACTCTTATATAACAATGAACAATAACTCTGTAAAACATCTCTTTGAAATCATAAATACCATCAACTCTGAACTGTAAACTCTGAATATCAATAACATAGCAATAGCATAAAAATATGATGGTATTTCTCTTTTGCTCTGGGGATTGATATCAATAGTATCTCTGCTCTGGGGTGCTCGTATCCCAAATCGATATAAATACCGATAACTCTGAGGGATATAAGCCTATAGGCGATGATCATCTAATATTGCATGCAATCTCTGACTATGTATTTATCAATCCGAAAACATTTAAACTCTTCTCTGGTTTTAACAATCACTTTGAACTCTATATATCTCTTTGTATTCCCTTTAATCAATAATGAGACATACAATGCCTCCAATACATATAACAATACATACTATGGATCAAATGAAAGGGAATAACACAATAAACTCTTTGAAACACAATACATATAATATCATGTGAGCAAAAGGAATGAATTTCCACTTACAAACCACAACAAACACCTCAACTTAGCTCTTGATCACCACCTACAACAAATAATCCACAAATAACACCAATATCAACTAAATATCCAAGATTACAAGCTAAATAATCCATAAATCCACATAAACAACCAACCTAAACAACTCTTAATTTACAACCTTAACAGAATCGCACCAAAAGCTTACCCAAGCTTCCTAGCACCAAGGAGAACGTCGAACTCAAGTCGAAATTCCAAACAAACGCCTGAATCGAAGATAGGAAAGGAAAGAAATGACTGAAAACCCTTGAAATGGAGAGAAAAGTCGAGAATGGAGGAGAAAAGAAAGGGAAAGTATGGCCAACCACTCCAAAAAGTAGCTTAAAAACTCGCCCATACCTTCACCGCGGGTGCGCTCCTCTAAGCACCGCGGGTGCGCAATGGTTACGACATTCTCAAAAATTCTGGAACACGAACAGCGCGGGTGCGGCGACGCAAGCAGCGCGGGTGCGGTCTCTACCGCAGGGGCGGTCTCTACATCACCGCGGGTGCGGTGTGCTCACGGCATTCCAACTCCAAAACAGCACAGTACACCGCGGGGGCACTCCAGTTAAGAGCGCGGGTGCACTCAAGCCACGGCCAAGCACTATTCCCATGCAACTAGAATCGATCCGAAACTCTGAAACGAACAACCAACATCAACTAACACCTCAAGACAATAAAACTAACAATACTATAGCCCAAAAATACAACTCTGAACATCTAATCAAATATCCCAAATAACAAACGAAACTTAAATCGTACCGTACACCGGGCTCGGCTATTACATCCATTGTCCCCAAAGCAAGTATTGGAGGACCACTTGAAAAAAAGAAGAGAGATGAGGCCGAAAAAAAGAGTGAATTAAAAAGTGAGATGGCCTCTGAAAATAAAATTGAAGTGGCTGAAAAAAAGAGAGTTGAAAAGAGTGAGATAGCCACACAAAAAAAAAAAGAGAGGAAAGAAATTGAGGGGAAAGAAAAAGAGAGGAAAGAGGCCAAAAAGAATTCTTATATGGCCCAAAAAGGTGAGATAAAACACTTGTTGCACACACATGAACCACTTGTGTTTATTCTTTACAAGGAGATCCTCCTTAACACAAGTGATATAGCCGGATCCCTTCCGAGCATTGTTGTTTCATTATTGCAGGAATTTGACGATGTATTTCCGGAGGAGCTACCTCAAGGCTTACCACCATTGAGGGGAATTGAGCACCAAATTGATTTGGTGCCCGGGAGTGCCTTGCCGAACCGTCCAGCTTATAGGAGCAATCCGGAGGAGACTAAGGAGCTACAAAGGCAGGTAAGTGAGTTATTAGATAAAGGTTATGTGCGTGAGTCCATGTCACCTTGTGCGGTGCCTGTTTTGCTAGTCCCTAAGAAAGATGGCTCATGACGTATGTGTGTCGACTGTAGGGCAATCAATAACATAACCATTAAGTATAGGCATCCCATACCTAGACTAAATGATATGTTAGATGAATTGCATGGGTCTTGCATCTTTAGCAAAATTGACTTAAGAAGTGGCTACCATCAAATTAGAATGAGGGAAGGTGATGAGTGGAAAACTGCTTTTAAAACTAAGTATGGGTTGTATGAGTGGATAGTTATGCCTTTTGGGTTAACTAATGCACCTAGCACCTTTATGAGGTTAATGAATCATGTCTTGCATGCACATATAGGTAAATTTGTTGTGGTTTACTTTGATGATATCCTAGTGTATAGCAAGAATCTTGAAGAGCATGTTAAACACTTGAAACTTGTGCTAATCACATTAAGGGCTGAAAATTTGTATGCTAACTTAAAGAAGTGTGATTTTTGTACAAACAAACTTGTTTTTCTTGGTTTTGTTGTGAGTTCACAAGGGATACAAGTGGATGAAGACAAGGTAAGTGCTATTCGAGATTGGCCATCGCCTACTACTGTTGGTCAAGTCCGAAGCTTTCATGGTCTTGCAAGCTTCTATAGGAGGTTTGTAATGCCCGAGACATAATTATTGTAATCATACGTTGATTAATTTCATGATTGAGGTTATACGAACTTGAATGAAGAAGTCGGGCATCGTTACATTATAAGCCAAGATGTTCAACCGAACATCTCGAGATGTTTGGCCGAACATCTCAGAAGCAACGACCGGCGCACATGCGCGAAGAAACACGCGCATATGCGCGAGGGGTCCAGAAACCTTCGCGCATATGCGCGAGAAAAGGCGCGCATATGCGCGAGTCATGCAGAACAAGAACAAGCCACTTGGCTTTTGTGGAGCAACGTGTGTATATATAAATATATATACATAGCAATCCATATTCAGAAAAAATAAGGGAGAAACCGAGGGAAGCTTCGGGGAAAATTAAGGGTACGAGAAATCCGTCCGTCTGTTTTTGAATCCGAGTACAGTACTGAGTTCCTATCAACGTAGGCTACAACTGGACGTAAGTTTTGTTACGTTTAGACATGATTTGAAATTATGATATTGTCAGAATTGAATATGATTCAGATATGGTGTTTCTGCTACTGTAGACATTATATAATTGAAATCAGATCGAAGAACAGACTGTGTATGTAATTGTTATGATTTTCAGAGTCGATTTGACTGAGATTTGATATCAGATTTGTGTTATCGTTGAGATTATAAATTGTATTAATACCGATTATGACTCGTGGTATTATATATGTGGTGTTCAGAATGACGGGGTATTCAGATTGTATTGTTATGCCGTCGAAACATCAGTTGAGTTAAATTGATCAGATTCAGATATGATTTCGATTAGATTGTGATATTATTGATATGACTCAGATTGTATTTTGTTCAGATATTGATCAGATTATATACTGAGTTGAGTATTGATCAGAACAGGTGTTGAATTGAGTTATAAACTGATGTTGTATTTATATGATTGTCATTGCCAGACTGGGTATGGACAGATCAGAATACGAGACTTCGTCTTCGTCAGACCGGGAAGACAAAGGTATAAATTAATGTTGAGTTGGGATTGCACAACTCAAGTTAGGTTTGACTTGAGTTTCCCTAAATCACATACTTTATTTTATTGCATAGATATTTGCAGATTATCAGATTGATATGTTAATGGATTGACTTAGAATAGAGTCAGAGTCCGAGTCTAGGGCTGACTGCCTAGCTAGGGCAGAACCGCCGAGTCTTTCTCAGAACCGATAAGACTCTAGACTTACGGTGTATCGACGAGCTTCAGATGTAGATCGACGTCTATCTCAGACACACTCGATACAGCATACCAAAGTCTAAATTAGATTGGGATCCCTAGATTAGAATGAGAGATGAGTCAAGTCTTAGATAGTGAGACTAGATTTTGATTTACAGATCCGTATTAATTATGTATCGTAGATTACGATTCATGTTTTATTTACAGACTTGTATTGATACATGTTGTTGATTATGCTACATGTGATAAGATATAATTCATGCTTTTATATATGTTTTATATGCTTGCATGATTACATTGTTTATACTGGGATATTTATATCTCACCGGAGTTATCCGGCTGTTGTCTTGTTTGTATGTGTGCATGACAACAGGTGGGGCAGGATCGGGGTCCAGAAGAAGAGGAGAGATCAAGATTAGCGTGGTGATTCCGGACTTGGATATAGATAGGTTTTATTACTTGAAATTTAGTAGTCGAACCTTAGATTAATTGAAAGACTATGGTATATTATTATATTGTTGTACTGAAACGTAGTTTATACAGATATGTATATTACGTAGATGCCATTACCTTCCGCGAGTGTATTTTAAAAAGAAAAAAATTTTAGACCCTGTTTATCTTAATTGATAATTAAACCCCAAAGATGATTAAGAAGATGATTAGCGTCCGGCTCCCCACAAGGTTTGTAAGGGATTTTAGCACATTGGCGGCACCGATGACGGCGGTCATCAAGAAGAACGTTCCATTCTGTTGGGGCGAGGAGCAAGAGAAGTCCTTTAATATTATAAAGCAAAAATTAATTAATGCTCCTTTACTTGTATTACCTGATTTTTCTAATACGTTTGAAATTGAATGTGATGCTTCAGATGTAGGTATTGGCGGCGTGTTGATGCAAGGAGGAAGGCCGGTGGCGTACTTTAGTGAGAAGCTCAATGGGGCAGCGCTGAACTATCCCACGTATGACAAGGAGTTCTATGCACTTGTGAGGACTCTTGAGACGTGGCAGCACTACTTGAGGCCTAAAGAGTTTGTGATTCATACGGATCATGAGTCTCTAAAGCACCTTAAGGGTCAACAAAAGTTGAATAAGCGGCATGCTAAGTGGGTGGCATTCATCGAGACATTCCCCTACATGATCAAGTATAAGAAAGATAAGGAAAATGTAGTGGCCGACGCACTATCACGGAGGTATGTACTTTTCTCTACTTTGGAATCTAAAATATTGGGGTTTGAACTTGTTAAAGAGTTGTATGTGCTAGATGATGATTTTAAGGAAGTGTTTGAAACTTGTATGCATGGTCCACATGATAAATTTTACTTGCATAAAGGTTTCTTGTTTAGAGAGGATAGATTGTGCATTCCCAAGTCATCAATTCGTGAATTACTTGTTAGGGAAGCACATGGGGGTGGCCTAATGGGACACTTTGGGGTGGCTAAGACTTTAAGTGCATTACATGAACATTTTTATTGGCCACACATGAAGCGTGATGTTGAGCGTATTTGTGAGAAGTGCATAACTTGTAGACAAGCTAAGTCTAGGACACTACCACACGGATTATATACACCACTTCCCGTCCCTAGTGAACCTTGGGTTGATATCTCGATGGACTTTGTTTTGGGGTTACCTAGGACAAAGAAGGGGAGGGACTCTATATTTGTTGTTGTGGATAGGTTTTCTAAAATGGCACACTTTATTGCTTGTCACAAGACAGATGATGCATCTAACATTGCGGACCTATTCTTTAGAGAAGTCGTTAGGCTGCATGGCATGCCTAGGACCATTGTGTCGGACCGTGATGTTAAATTCCTAAGTTATTTTTGGAAAACACTGTGGGCTAAACTTGGTACTAAATTACTGTTTTCTACGACCTGTCATCCTCAAACTGATGGTCAAACGGAAGTAGTTAATAGGACGTTAGGAACCTTATTACGTGTTATTCTTAAAAGGAACTTAAAGAATTGGGAGAATTGCTTGCCAATTGTTGAATTTGCTTACAATCGTTGTGTGCATTCTACTACTAGCTATTCGCCATTTGAAATTGTATACGGTTTTAATCCTTTGACTCCGTTGGATTTGATGTCTTTACCTGTGAGTGAAAGGTTAAACTTAGACGGCAAAAAGAAGGCTGAATTCGTTAGGAGTTTGCATGAGAAGGTAAAAGCTAATATTGAGAAGCGAAATGAGCAATATGCTAAGCAAGCCAACAAAGGGAAAAAGAAGGTGGTATTCGAGAAGGGCGATTGGGTGTGGCTACACTTGAGGAAGGAGAGGTTTCCGGAGAAGCGACGCTCAAAGCTATTACCTAGGGGCGATGGACCATTCCAAGTTCTTGAGAGGATCAATGACAATGCCTACAAACTCAACTTGCCGGGTGAGTATAATGTTAGCTCTACTTTTAATGTTAGTGAGTTGTCGTTATTTGATGTAGGTGACGAGCAAGATTTGAGGACAAATCCTTCTCAAGAAGGGGAGGATGATGCGAACGTGGACGTCCCAAGGAAAGCATGGGATCCTTTGCAGTTGCCGGAGGGACCAATCACGAGGGGTCGACTAAAGAGATTCAAGGAGGCGCTACAAGAAGTCATGAGCAAGCCGGAAGAGGTCGTGATGCATGGGAGTACGTTTGGAGGCCAACGGAAAGTCATTCAAGCATTGATGTTGCTGACCGAGTCTGGACGGACCTGTACACAGGACCTGCACACGGGGTCCGTGTCCTTTACAAGCTGGGATGAGTTTTTACAGTGGCTGCACGGACCTGGAGACGGACCCAGGCACGGGGTCCGTGCCCTTTGAAGTTGGCGAATACAGTGACTACACGGACCCGTACACGGAGGTGAGCATGGGGTCCGTGTCCCTTGATTCCAGATGAAGATTAGTACAGTATGTACACGGACCCAGACACGGAGGTCTGCACGGGGTCCGTGTCCAGTGTTTTCTGCGCGATTTTTGTTTCCTTCTTTAGAGTTTTACTTTGCTAGGAAACTAGATTTTTGTTATCTTTTGATATAAGACATATCTTGGACGAATTTTTGAGAAGAATACACATATTATTTTGAGTTTATCAAACTTTTGAGAATTTTCTCTCAACTTTTCAAAGCCAAGCTTTGTTAAATCCAAAATCAAACTTATAAAAGTTTTTAACTTTGTGGCGTTTGTCGATCGTTGCTTGTGCGGATTGTCGTAGGCAAAGTTCTTCGAAGGTTCGTATAGTTTTCGATTGTTTATCCTCGTGTTTATTTTTTGCTAAACTCTTGCTAGTTTAGAGGTGAATATCACACAATACTTGAATCAAAAGATCGGGAAAACACACGGATCTTAATATCGTAATTGAATAGAGGGTGCGATTTATTTTCAATCGTGTTTGCTATTTATTCGTATCAAGATTCACGTCAAATCCAAAAATAGAATCCCTCCCCTTCTTAGTCCTAGGCAACCCCAAAATAAAGTTCATAGAAATGTCAGTCCAAGTTCTTTTTAAGAATAGCACGCAAAAGTGTTCTCAAAGTTCTATTTACAACTTCAGTTTGTCCATCCGTTAGAGGATGACAAGTAGTAGATTATAACAATATTGAGCAAAGTTTAGCCCATAAAGTAATCCAAAAATAGAATCCCTCCCCTTCTTAGTCCTAGGCAACCCCAAAATAAAGTCCATAGAAATTTCAGTCCAAGTTCTTTTAAGAATAGCACGCAAAAGTGTTCCCAAAGTTCTATTTACAACTTCAGTTTGTCCATCCGTTTGAGGATGACAAGTAGTAGATTACAACAATATGGAGCAAAGTTTAGCCCATAAAGTAATCCAAAAATAAAATCCCTCCCCTTCTTAGTCCTAGGCAACCCCAAAATAAAGTCCATAGAAATGTCAGTCCAAGTTCTTTTTAAGAATAGCACGCAAAAGTATTCTCAAAGTTCAATTTACAACTTCAGTTTGTCCATCCGTTTGAGGATGACAAGTAGTAGATTAGAACAATATTGAGCAAAGTTTAGCCCATAAAGTAATCCAAAAATAGAATCCCTCCCCTTCTTAGTCCTAGGCAACCCCAAAATAAAGTGCATAGATTTATGTCAATCTAAGTTCTTTTTAAGAATAGCACGCAAAAGTGTTCCCAAATTTCTATTGACAACTTTAGTTTGTCCATCCGTTTGAGGATGACAAGTAGTAGATTACAACAATATGGAGCAAAGTTTAGCCCATAAAGTAATCCAAAAATAAAATCCCTCCCCTTCTTAGTCCTAGGCAACCCCAAAATAAAGTCCATAGAAATGTCAGTCCAAGTTCTTTTTAAGAATAGCACGCAAAAGTGTTCTCAAAGTTCTATTTACAACTTCAGTTTGTCCATCCGTTTGAGGATGACAAGTAGTAGATTATAACAATATTGAGCAAAGTTTAGCCCATAAAGTAATCAAAAAATAGAATCCCTCCCCTTCTTAGTCCTAGGCAACCCCAAAATAAAGTCCAAAGAAATTTCAGTCCAAGTTCTTTTAAGAATAGCACGCAAAAGTGTTCCCAAAGTTCTATTTACAACTTCAGTTTGTCCATCCGTTTGAGGATGACAAGTAGTAGATTACAACAATATGGAGCAAAGTTTAGCCCATAAAGTAATCCAAAAATAAAATCCCTCCCCTTCTTAGTCCTAGGCAACCCCAAAATAAAGTCCATAGAAATGTCAGTCCAAGTTCTTTTTAAGAATAGCACGCAAAAATATTCTCAAAGTTCAATTTACAACTTCAGTTTGTCCATCCGTTTGAGGATGACAAGTAGTAGATTAGAACAATATTGAGCAAAGTTTAGCCCATAAAGTAATCCAAAAATAGAATCACTCCCCTTCTTAGTCCTAGGCAACCCCAAAATAAAGTGCATAGATTTATGTCCATCTAAGTTCTTTTTAAGAATAGCACGCAAAAGTGTTCCCAAAGTTCTATTGACAACTTCAGTTTGTCCATCCGTTTGAGGATGACAAGTAGTAGATTACAACAATATGGAGCAAAGTTTAGTCCATAAAGTAATCCAAAAATAAAATCCCTCCCCTTCTTAGTCCTAGGCAACCCCAAAATAAAGTCCATAGAAATGTCAGTCCAAGTTCTTTTTAAGAATAGCAGGCAAAAGTGTTCTCAAAGTTCTATTTACAACTTCAGTTTGTCCATCCGTTTGAGGATGACAAGTAGTAGATTACAACAATATTGAGCAAAGTTTAGCCCATAAAGTAATCCAAAAATAGAATCCCTCCCCTTCTTAGTCCTAGGCAACCGCAAAATAAAGTGCATAGAAATGTCAATCCAAGTTCTTTTTAAGAATAGCACGCAAAAGTGTTCCCAAAGTTCTAGTTACAACTTCGGTTTGTCCATCCGTTTGAGGATGACAAGTAGTAGATTACAACAATATTGAGAAAAGTTTAGCCCATAAAGTAATCTTGATGCGAACGTGTACGTCCCAAGGAAAGCATGGGATCCTTTGCAGTTGCTGGAGGGACCAATCATGAGGGGTCGACTAAAGAGATTCAAGGAGGCGCTACAAGGAGTCATGAGCAAGCCGGAAGAGGTCGTGATGCATGGGAGTACGTTTGGAGGCCAACGGAAAGTCATTCAAGCATTGATGTTGCTGACCGAGTCTGGACGGACCTGTACACGGACCTGCACACGGGGTCCGTGTCCTTTACAAGCTGGGATGAGTTTTTACAGTGGCTGCACAGACCTGGAGACGGACCTAGGCACGGGGTCCGTGCCCTTTGAAGTTGGCGAATACAGTGCCTACACGGACCCGTACACGGAGGTGAGCACGGGGTCCGTGTCCCTTGATTCCGGATGAAGATTAGTACAGTATGTACACGGACCCAGACACGGAGGTCTGCACGGGGTCCGTGTCCAGTGTTTTCTGCGCGATTTTTGTTTCCTTCTTTAAAGTTTTACTTTGCTAGGAAACTAGATTTTTGTTATCTTTTGATATAAGACATATCTTGGACGAATTTTTGAGAAGAATACACATATTATTTTGAGTTTATCAAACTTTTGAGAATTTTCTCTCAACTTTTCAAAGCCAAGCTTTGTTAAATCCAAAATCAAACTTATCAAAGTTTTTAACTTTGTGGCGTTTGTCGATCGTTGCTTGTGCGGATTGTCGTAGGCAAAGTTCTTCGAAGGTTCGTATAGTTTTCGATTGTTTATCCTCGTGTTTATTTGTTGCTAAACTCTTGCTAGTTTAGAGGTGAATATCACACAATACTTGAATCAAAAGATCGGAAAAACACACGGATCTTAATATCTTAATTGAATAGAGTGTGCGATTTATTTTCAATCGTGTTTGCTATTTATTCGTATCAAGATTCACGTCAAATCCAAAAATAGAATCCCTCCCCTTCTTAGTCCTAGGCAACCCCAAAATAAAGTCCATAGAAATGTCAGTCCAAGTTCTTTTTAAGAATAGCACGCAAAAGTGTTCTCAAAGTTCTATTTACAACTTCAGTTTGTCCATCCGTTTGAGGATGACAAGTAGTAGATTATAACAATATTGAACAAAGTTTAGCCCATAAAGTAATCCAAAAATAGAATCCCTCCCCTTCTTAGTCCTAGGCAACCCAAAAATAAAGTCCATAGAAATTTCAGTCCAAGTTCTTTTAAGAATAGCACGCAAAAGTGTTCCCAAAGTTCTATTGACAACTTCAGTTTGTCCATCTGTTTGAGGATAACATGTAAGGCCCGAGAATTTGATTACCGTAATCTGAAATGATTTTGGGTATAATGACCGTAATTTAAGATTAATCTGGAATGATTTATTGATCAATTGACATGATTGAGGTTATACAAACTTGAATTAAGAAGTCGGGCATCGTTACATTCTAATCCAAGATGTTCAACCGAACATCTAGGGATGTTCGGCCGAACATCTCAAAAGAGACGACCGGCGCATATGCGCGAGAAAGAGCGCGCATATGCGCGAGCACTCCAGTAGGTCTCGCGCATATGCGCGAGATGAAGCGCGCATATGCGCGCGGCATGCAGCCTGAAATTGAGCCACTTGGCTTAGTGCATGTACGTGTATGTATTTATATATATATACATGAGTCTTCAGAAGGAAAGGAACAGAAGAAATCGAAGAAACCTTTGGAGAATTGATTCTTGACGTTAGAACGCGATTTGTGCAAAATCCGTCCGTTTGATTTTAAATCCGACTTCAGTACCCAGTTCCTATCAACGTAGGCTACGACTGGACGTAAGTTTTGCTACGTTTTGACATGTTTTGAAATTAAACTATTGTCAGAGTTGAATAGGATTCATATATGATGTTCTTGTCATGTTAGACATCATAGAATCGAAGTCAGATTAAGGAACGGACTGTTTCTGTAATTGTTATGATTTTTGGAATCAATTTGACTGAGAATTCATATCGGATATTGTAATGCCCGAAAATTTAATTATTGTAATCTGATATGATTTACTGATTATGAATTGATGTAATTATAGCCGGGCCAGTTCGAGATAAGATTTGAGCAAGTATATGAAATTAGACAATTTGGGCGAAAGTGACTCGCCCGGGCGGACGTTTTTGATCGCCCGAGCGAGAGTGCCTAGGAGAAGAGGGCCGAGAATTACTCGCCCGGGCGGATGTTTTTGACCGCCCGAGCGAGGCTGCTGGAATGGGCGAGGCTGAGAATGACTCGCCCGGGCGGCAACTTTTGTCCGCCCGAGCGAGCGACGTGCAACACAAAGGAATGTGCCACGTTTTGTTCATGCATGGAGTATATATATACACATATAACATAAGCGTGTCTCTCAGATTGGATGGAAGCAAGAATCGAGATTTTGAGGGAAAAGCTTTGTTCTTATTTTTCACATTGATTTGTGAGCAAACCGTCTATTTGATTTTGAATCCGATTACAGTATCGTGTTCCTAGCAACGCAGGCTTCAATTGGACGTAAGTTTTGTTACGTTTAGACAAGATTTGAATTTTTGATATTGTCAGAATTGAATATGATTCAGATATGGTGTTTTTACTACCGTAGATATTGTAGAATCGAAGTCAGATTTAGAAACAGATTGGTTATGGAATTGTTATGAAGTTTAGAATTGATTTGCTTGAGATTGCTATCAGAATTATGCTGTTATTCATGTTGAAGTGTACAGATACTGAAGTTATAGATTGTACTGAGATTGATTAGGAATTCTGGTAGTGTAATTGTGATGTTAAGACTGACGGGGTTACAAGACTGTAGTGTTATGCCGTCTAAACATCAGTTGGCGCAGATTGGTCAGATTCAGTATTGATTTATGTTATATTATGATCTTGTTGATATGAATCAGATTGTGGTTTGTTCAGATATGGATCAGATTATATACTGAATTGGGTATTGTTCAGAACAGATTGTGATTTGAACTACATATTGATACAGTGTATTTGTTATTGTCGTTTCAGATCAGGGATGAACAGATTCGACTTCGAGACGTCGTCTTCATCAGATCAGGAAGACAAAGGTATAATTCATGTGATATTCGGGACGCATAACTCAAATTAGATTAATTTGAGTTTCCCAATAAAATCACATATTAGATTATTGTTTATATTGTTATCTGATTATGCTTTGATTATAGAATCTGTATTCAAGCAGGTAAGATAATTGTGATATTCAGTTATGAATATGATTATGCTTTGTTTACAGATTGTTATTCATTGCAGTTAAGATAGGAAAGTCTTTGACAGGCATTGTCAAATATCTAGACGTTTCGGTGTATCTCAGCATAGGAGTAGGTATTACTCTTATTGCCGCCGTTGATACAGCTCAGACCGAAGTCTAGGAATGAGACGTTCATTACCCCGATTGGAGGGTAGGTAGTGACGTCTTATTCACACCGGGATCCCTAGAGTTCTAGTCGAGTCAAGTCTAGACGTGATTTGATTAGGACTGCATGCTTATATGGATGTGGTTCCTAGATCATAGGACCCATCATTATTGCTTCCAATTGTGCTAGCATGTTTTTATGATTTAGAATGGTTATATGCATGATTGGTTGATTTGAAGTGCATGCTTGTTGTGTGATTAGATTTCATAGCTTATGAAATCTAATGTTTCGATTTTATTCGTAACAGCATGTTTCATGAATTATTTTATGTATATACATGTTTACCATGTTTTATACTGGGATTTATTCTCACCGGAGTTATCCGGCTGTTGTCTTGTTTTGTATGTGTGCATGACAACAGGTGGGGCTGGATCAGGGTCGAGATGACGATGAGAGAAGACGAGTTAGCGTGGTGATTCCGGACTTACAGTAGATTGGGTTTTATTACTTGAATTTAGTAGTTGAACCTTAGATTAGATTATTGTATGTTAATACTGAAATGTATTTTATACAGATATGTATATTATTAGATGCCATTACCTTCCGCGTTTATATTTTAAAAAGAAGAATTTTTAGACCCTGTTTATCAGAATAGATAATTACATCCCAGTGATGATTAAGAAGATGATTAGCGTCCGGGTCCCCACAACAGGTGGTATCAGAGCCGATAGTTCCTTTAGCGATAGTTCCTTTAGAGATAGATCTTTTAGATTGAGATAGTAAGAACTGATAGATCTTTTAGACTGACTCAGATTAAGATAGAAGAGAATGAGTGGGGTAGATGAATTTTCTTTCCTTGCATGTCTGTGCTAGCATGAGATTGATTTTCATGTTGATTGACATTGTGTGCTAGCATGAGACTATGTGTTATTGCTTTAAGATACATGCTTACCTGATTATATGATTTGAATTGGGATTATGTATTCTTGAATATGAATCGGATCGGATTCATGATCAGCAGTAAGATGATCATGATCAGAAAAGATTGGCACAGATTTGTATTATTGGGTTACTAATGTTTGTGGTAATCAGATATACCTCCCCGAAGGATGTTGGAAACAGGCAGTACATCGTATGATCCGCCATACATACCAGAACCGCAGATAGATGTGTCAGCGACTCCGATGGAAACTAAGTTGGCAGAATTTCAGTTATTTGAGCCGCCGATTCTGAATGGTACAGAGACGGCTGAAACGTGTCAGCACTGGGTTGAGGACATAGAGATATTGTTTGATCTACTGGATTGTACAGATGACCAAAGAGTTAAATTGGTATTTCACCAATTACAAGAGGTTGCCAGAAGTTGGTGGATTACAATCAAAAGAGTATTAGCACTACGGGGTACTGTGATCACGTGGGAAGTCTTCAAGACTGAATTCTATCAAAGATTTTTCTCCGCCTCGTACCGAGAAGACAAGAAAGCAGAATTTGAGAATTTAAGTCAAGGTCAATTGAATATTGATGATTATGCTGCTAAATTCTCTACTTTGTTGCGTTTTGCTCCTCATATGGCTAGGGATGATGAAGCTGTAGTGAATCAATTCATTAGAGGATTGAATTCGGAGATAGTTGCATTCATGAATCTACAACGACCCTATCACTTTGCTGATGTCTTGAGTAAAGCAAAGAGAGCAGAAGAGAGTTTGATTCGACAATTAACGAGGTTGTGTGTGAAGCAACCTCAGACACCACAATCCCCTTCGAGATTTGAACGTGGCAGCACGAGTGGAAAGCAAGATTTGCTGAAAGCTCGGAAGAAACAGTTCAAGAAGTTAGGCAGTGGTTCTTCCAGTTCCAGTGGTTCCAGTCCGAGTTATACTGGAGTCTATTGCGCTAGGTGTGGAGGGAGACATCCCACCGAACAATGCCAGGGAATGACTGGTAGATGCAATGTCTGCGGACAACATGGGCATTTTGCTAGAGTGTGTCCTCAGAAGGGTTCCCAAAGATTTTGGGGAGCAGGACCATCGGGTGGCAATGCGTGAGAAACAAACCCAGAAACTACCACAGGTACTATTCTTTATGATTATACTGCAGATGTATTGATATATACTAATGCATTCGCCATGAGTATCTGTGATTGAGTAGCATGATGATATGCTATATTTATGGGGTCTGTTTGTGCTGTAGTATTGATTTCCTTACTGTTTGGAAGAATATGTTGATATCAGAGATTTCTGTGACATGTTATATACTACAGTAGAATGAAACCGGGATTGGGCTAGATATGATGTACTGGTGTTATATGATTTCGATCTCAGTATGGATATGTACTGCTAAACAAGTACAGAAATATTGTAGCATGTGTTCTGGAAATAGTTGATAAATGAGGATTCTAGATCTAGAATTCCTTAGATCACTGTACTGTTCTTGACTCGATTAGTACAGAAAGGAATAGATAGTATCCTTATGTATTCAGTAGATCCACTGAAATCGAGTCTAGCAGTAACACATGGGCTAGTAATCTAATAGTTGACTGGTGTTGGCCTAGATAGGATGTCAGATGTGTTTTATATCAGAATGAACAGGAAGAAGTGACAGATTAAAGTATGGGCTAAAGAATACAGTGGATTGTGTATTTCTCTTGAAGACATTTTAGTTGGTTTCTAAATTGACAGATTATGTGTTCAGGGGTATTTTGAAGAATTATGCTTGTTATATCTATGATTCCGGGATATATCCATAGCATCTGATTGTTTATATTGAATATTTGAAGACTGGGTTAAATATTCCGAGAACTGTGATTATTGTATACAGCAATGGGTCAGGTATGGATCCGAATGCAGTTATTGATACAGGGTTATATTCAGACTATGTGGTATCAGGAATGTCAGAATTAGCAGAATGTCAGATATGTCAGAACTTCCTTATCTGATTTGGACAGATTATCTTATTCTGATTATCTTTTTCTTGTATTACTTTACATCTGCTGAGTATTGTTATGATTCTAAATCAGTATTTGAGACATCTTATATTGGTTGGGAGTATATTCTATTTGCAGATGAAATATAGCAGTTGATCTGGACAGTATGAAGATTGGTCAGCCAGCCAGAATCTATTATGTTATGAGTTTTCTTAAACTCACTAGATCAGCATAGGATATTTATATTCTGAGTTTGATTTGGTGTTATTGTAATTATTATTCAGTGTGTGATACTATGCAGTTCCAATTGTATCAGAGTTGTTTGTGGAAAATACTGTAGTTCCGAACGATGATCAGAATTTTCAGACCTGTATTTTGTTGATCAGATCAATATAACATCTGTATGAGTTTGCGTTTTCTATGGGTTTGGTTATTGTGTGCTATCAGAATGTTTCAGAATTGTTTTCAGCTTTGATATGGATAGTCAGAGCCGAATGCAAGGTAGGTATTTTTCATTATTTTATATTAGTAACTATTTGTTTATACCGGATAGTTCGAATCTGAAGTCTCAAGTAGTGTCAGAAATGCACCATAGGGGATTCAGTTTTCATTCAGATGGTTCAGAATGTATGATATTCGAACAGATAATGTTGGTATAGACAGATGAGATCAGTTGGAACAGCAATTTATGTTATAAGGTTGGTAGAAATGGTACTGATATGTCTGAATTGCTAACAAACGAAGCCAGAAAGCTAGGAATCAGAAGATGATTACCGACTTAATATACTCCTGAATAGAAATGGGAGTACATTTCTATTACTTTTGTGATAAATTATATCATAAGCCTTTTTCTCTCAGACGTGTTACAGATTGACAGGTAGTCAGCGTGTAGTATTCAGATATTGAAAGATATTGATAGAACTCTAGTGCTGGATGTTAACACTAGTTATCAAGATAGTGCAGAAGAAATAGATGTAGGAAACCAATGTCGGATAATGACGATTGGTATTGGGAGCCGAAGATGGAATAGCAACTACAGGTGGTATTGCTTTGTTATAAATTGCAATTGGCGTATACAGGTGTTGTATAGCCAGTAATATGGGATTGATTCGGCTAGTGAAATGAGTTGGATGTTAAACTCTGTTCTACAGTTCTTCTGATAGATTTGGGTTGATGATTGGTGAGTTCGAGGACGAACTCAGTTCTAAGAGGGGGAGAAATGTAATGCCCGAAAATTTAATTATTGTAATCTGATATGATTTACTGATTATGAATTGATGTAATTATAGCCGGGCCAGTTCGAGATAAGATTTGAGCAAGTATATGAAATTAGACAATTTGGGCGAAAGTGACTCGCCCAGGCGGACGTTTTTGATCGCCCGAGCGAGAGTGCCTAGGAGAAGAGGGCCGAGAATTACTCGCCCGGGCGGATGTTTTTGACCGCCCGAGCGAGGCTGCTGGAATGGGCGAGGCCGAGAATGTCTCGCCCGGGCGGCAACTTTTGTCCGCCCGAGCGAGCGACGTGCAACACAAAGGAATGTGCCACGTTTTGTTCATGCATGGAGTATATATATACACATATAACATAAGCGTGTCTCTCAGATTGGATGGAAGCAAGAATCGAGATTTTGAGGGAAAAGCTTTGTTCTTATTTTTCACATTGATTTGTGAGCAAACCGTCTATTTGATTTTGAATCCGATTACAGTACCGTGTTCCTAGCAACGCAGGCTTCAATTGGACGTAAGTTTTGTTACGTTTAGACAAGATTTGAATTTATGATATTGTCAGAATTGAATATGATTCAGATATGGTGTTTTTACTACCGTAGATATTGTAGAATCGAAGTCAGATTTAGAAACAGATTGGTTATGGAATTGTTATGAAGTTTAGTATTGATTTGCTTGAGATTGCTATCAGAATTATGCTGTTATTCATGTTGAAGTGTACAGATACTGAAGTTATAGATTGTACTGAGATTGATTAGGAATTCTGGTAGTGTAATTGTGATGTTAAGACTGACGGGGTTACAAGACTGTAGTGTTATGCCGTCTAAACATCAGTTGGCGCAGATTGGTCAGATTCAGTATTGATTTATGTTATATTATGATCTTGTTGATATGAATCAGATTGTGGTTTGTTCAGATATGGATCAGATTATATACTGAATTGGGTATTGTTCAGAACAGATTGTGATTTGAACTACATATTGATACAATGTATTTGTTATTGTCGTTTCAGATCAGGGATGAACAGATTCGACTTCGAGACGTCGTCTTCATCAGATCAGGAAGACAAAGGTATAATTCATGTGATATTCGGGACGCATAACTCAAATTAGATTAATTTGAGTTTCCCAATAAAATCACATATTAGATTATTGTTTATATTGTTATCTGATTATGCTTTGATTATAGAATCTGTATTCAAGCAGGTAAGATAATTGTGATATTCAGTTATGAATATGATTATGCTTTGTTTACAGATTGTTATTCATTGCAGTTAAGATAGGAAAGTCTTTGACAGGCATTGTCAAATATCTAGACGTTTCGGTGTATCTCAGCATAGGAGTAGGTATTACTCTTATTGCCGCCGTTGATACAGCTCAGACCGAAGTCTAGGAATGAGACGTTCATTACCCCGATTGGAGGGTAGGTAGTGACGTCTTATTCACACCGGGATCCCTAGAGTTCTAGTCGAGTCAAGTCTAGACGTGATTTGATTAGGACTGCATGCTTATATGGATGTGGTTCCTAGATCATAGGACCCATCATTATTGCTTCCAATTGTGCTAGCATGTTTTTATGATTTAGATTGGTTATATGCATGATTGGTTGATTTGAAGTGCATGCTTGTTGTGTGATTAGATTTCATAGCTTATGAAATCTAATGTTTCGATTTTATTCGTAACAGCATGTTTCATGAATTATTTTATGTATATACATGTTTACCATGTTTTATACTGGGATTTATTCTCACCGGAGTTATCCGGCTGTTGTCTTGTTTTGTATGTGTGCATGACAACAGGTGGGGCTGGATCAGGGTCGAGATGACGATGAGAGAAGACGAGTTAGCGTGGTGATTCCGGACTTACAGTAGATTGGGTTTTATTACTTGAATTTAGTAGTTGAACCTTAGATTAGATTATTGTATGTTAATACTGAAATGTATTTTATACAGATATGTATATTATTAGATGCCATTACCTTCCGCGTTTATATTTTAAAAAGAAGAATTTTTAGACCATGTTTATCAGAATAGATAATTACATCCCAGTGATGATTAAGAAGATGATTAGCGTCCGGGTCCCCACAGATATGTATTGTTATTGAGATTATGACTGGTATCGATATTGATTAGGAGTTCTGGTATTATATCTGTGATGTTTGGACTGACGGGGTTATCCAGACAGTATTGTTATGCCGTCGAAACATCAGTTGGTTGATATTGATCAGATTCGGTATTGATTTAGATTGGATTGTGATACCGTATGTCGATTGACATTAATGAGATTATGTGTTTTGATTTGAGTGTTAATCAGAACAGATATTGAATTGAATTGTGTATTGATATTATACCTATTCAACTGTTATTACCAGATTGGGAATGGACCGAGATAGAGTCGGGACTTCTTCTTCTTCTGAGCGAGAAGATAAAGGTATAAATTAATGTTGAGTTGGGATTGCACAACTCGAGTGAGGTTTGACTCGAGTTTCCCTAAATCACATACTTTACTTATTGCATTGATATTTGCATTAAGTTGATTGATATACTTAATCTTTTGAGTTTAGACAGCAGGTATTTGATGAGTAGTCTTATGACAGAAGTGCCGTTAGTGGTGGGATCACCACGGGCACATTGCACGATGTCATAAGATTGTGTATTGGCGGATGTGCCAAAGACTGTCACTGGATGTTGGCTATCGATGTGGATAGGATGGGGGTTTGTTCTATTACTGTTAATCAGTATTGTATCGATGTGGATAGATTAGTAACTCTTCTATTACTGGTAATCGATGTCATATCGATGTGGATAGATTTAGAGTTGCTTCTATTACTGTTAATCGGTACTATATTGATGTGGATAGAATAATAGCTTCCTCTATTACTGGTAATCGATACCGTATCGATGTGAATAGAACTGGAGTCTTTTCTATTACTGTTGATCGATACCATATCGGCGTGGATAGAACTGGAGTCTTTTCTATTACTGATAGTCGATATACTCATGCCAACTCCTGGAATCGGGATCCCTAGACTAGGACTGAGTCTAGTCTGAATGATGTAGCTACGAGTATTGTCGACAGTTTGATATTGATTATGTTCCTGATATTGGTACATGTGTAGAATAGGAGTTATTCTTGATATTGATTATGTTCCTGATATTGGTACATGTTTAGAATAGAAGTTATTCTTGATATTGATTATGTTCCTGATATTGGTACATGTTTAGAATCAAAGTTATTCTTGATATTGATTAGGTTCCTGATATTTGGTACATGTTTAGAATATGAATTATTCTTGATATTGATTATGTTCCTGAATAGGACACATGTTTAGAACTTGATTTAGTATTGTATTGATTCAGGTTCTGATTTGATACATGTTAGAATTATCCGTTATATGCTTTTATATTGTTTATATGATTGCATGTATACATGATTTATACTGAGAATGTAATTCTCACCGGAGTCATCCGGCTGTTGTCTTGTCTGTATGTGTGCATGGCAACAGGTGGGATAGGAGCGGGACAAGAACGAGGCTGGATTAGATAGCGTGGAGATCCGGGCTTCAGAAGCAACTTAGGATTCAGCACCGACATGTAGTTGAACCTAGTTGGATTATTGTGACACCCCGATCCTCTTTTAAAATAAATACGCAGCGGAAATAAAATTTTTCTCTTTAAAATATACGGAAGGAGTTTCAAAATACATTTCGTCAAATATCTTTACAAAATAACTACATGATCATTTAAATGACATAACAAAAACAAAACATCATTCCTATGATCATGCCAAAATCCTCCTTCCAACGGTGTATGCATATGACCCCCAATCCACAGTCAACGTCCCGGGGCACAACTCTGATCTGCATCACATGAAAATAACTGAAATGAGAATAAATCTCAGCAAGTGGAACTCTTATATAGCAATGAACAATAACTCTGTAAAACATCTCTTTGAAATCATAAATACCATCAACTCTGAACTGTAAACTCTGAATATCAATAACATAGCAATAGCATAAAAAAATATGATGATATTTCTCTTTTGCTCTGGGGATTGATATCAATAGTATCTCTGCTCTGGGGTGCTCGTATCCCAAATCGATATAAATACCGATAACTCTGAGGGATATAAGCCTATAGGCGATGATCATCTAATATTGCATGCAATCTCTGACTATGTATTTATCAATCCGAAAACATTTAAATTCTTCTCTGGTTTTAACAATCACTTTGAACTCTATATATCTCTTTGTATTCCCTTTAATCAATAATGAGACATACAATGCCTCCAATACATATAACAATACATACTATGGATCAAATGAAAGGGAATAACACAATAAACCCTTTGAAACACATACATATATAATCATGTGAGCAAAAAGGAATGAAATTCCACTTACAAACCACAACAAACACCTCAACTTAGCTCTTGATCACCACCTACAACAAATAATCCACAAATAACACCAATATCAACTAAATATCCAAGATTACAAGCTAAATAATCCATAAATCCACATAAACAACCAACCTAAACAACTCTTAATTTACAACCTTAACAGAATCGCACCAAAAGCTTACCCAAGCTTCCTAGCACCAAGGAGAACGTCGAACTCAAGTCGAAATTCCAAACAAACGCTTGAATCGAAGATAGGAAAGGAAAGAAATGATGAAAAACCCTAAAATGGAGAGAAAATGCGAAAATGAGAAGGAAAGAAAAAGGAAAAGTGATAGCCAACCACTCCAAAATCGACTAAATATCTCGCCCATACCTTCACCGCGGGTGCGCCAACACAAGGACCGCGGGTGCGCCTAAGTTACGGCATACTCAAAAATCCTGAACCACAGACACCGCGGGTGCGGTACTGCAAGCACCGCGGGTGCGCTACACACCGCGGGTGCGGTCACTGCATCACCGCGGGTGCGGTGATGCTACGGCCCTCCAACACAAAAACTGGAACAGTCGACCGCGGGTGCACTCCTTGCACTACCGCGGGTGCACTAAGGTCACGGCCAAGATCACCTCCAATTCAACTAAAATCGATCCGAAACTCTGAAACGAACAACCAACATCAACTAACACCTCAAGACAATAAAACTAACAATACTATCGCCCAAAAATACAACTCTGAACATCTAATCAAATATCCCAAATAACAAACGAAACTTAAATCGTACCGTACACCGGGCTCGGCTATTACAATCTCCCCCCCTTAAGGGAATTTCGTCCGCGAAATTGACGTCACGGCACGAACAACTCAGGATACTTCTCTCTCATCTCATCCTCTGGTTCCCACGTAGCCTCCTCTATCAAATGGTTCCTCCAAAGAACTTTGACAATGCCGATCTCTTTGTTCCTCAGAACTCTAACTGTGCGATCCAAAATCTGAATCGGAATCTCTTGATATGTCAAATTCGGCGTCAAGTCCAATGGCTCATGGCGAAGAACATGGGAAGGATCTGCAACATACTTCCTGAGCATCGAAACGTGAAACACATTATGAACTCTGTCAAGATCTGGAGGTAGGGCTAATCTGTAGGCTCGATCGCCAACTCTGTCCAATATCTCGAATGGACCAATAAATCTAGGACTCAACTTGCCCTTCTTACCAAATCTCATCACACCCTTGAGAGGTGCTATCTTCAGAAACACGTGGTCGCCAATCTCGAACTGCAAAGGTCTGCGACGAACATCTGCATAGCTCTTCTGTCTGGACTGGGCAGTCTTCATCCTTTCTCTGATAACAGCAACAACATCAGCAGTCTGCTGGACCAACTCTGGTCCCAACATCTTCCTCTCACCAACCTCGTCCCAATACAAGGGAGACCTGCACTTCCTGCCATAAAGTGCCTCATACGGTGCCATGCCAATCGTCGCCTGGTAGCTATTATTATAAGTGAACTCAACCAAAGGCAACAAAGAATCCCAGCTACCTGGAAAGTCTATAGTACAAGCTCTGAGCATATCCTCAAGAATCTGAATGACTCTCTCTGACTGACCATCGCTCTGAGGATGATAGGCTGTACTGAACGCTAATCGCGAACCCATAGCTCTGTGCAAACTCTTCCAAAACTCTGAAGTAAATCTGGGGTCACGATCAGACACGATCGACACAGGAACACCATGAAGTCTGACAATCTCTGCTATGTAGTCCTCGGCATACTGGTTCATCGAATACGTCGTCTTGACTGGAAGAAAGTGCGCTGACTTAGTCAATCTATCAACGATAACCCAAATAGAATTGAAACCTCTCCGCACTCTGGGAAGACCAGTCACGAAATCCATCGTAATATGCTCCCACTTCCACTGAGGAATCGGCAACGACAACAATGTCCCAGCAGGTCTCTGGTGCTCAATCTTCACCTGCTGACAAGTAAGGCACTGAGAAATGAATACGGCAACATCCTTCTTCATACCTGGCCACCAGTAGAGTCGACGAAGATCCTGATACATCTTCGTACTGCCTGGATGAATCGAATACGGCGCGGTATGAGCCTCTGTCAGAATATCTCTACGAATATCGTCGCCAGAAGGAACACAAATACGACCTCTGAAAGTCACCAAACCATCACCATTCAAGGCAAACTCTGAATTACCTCTAATCTCTGCTCTATCTCTCAACTCTGTCAACTGAACATCAGTCGACTGCTCTCTACGAATCCTGTCCGTCAATGAAGATCGAATAACTAACGCTGAAAGACGAGCAATGGTGCCTGGAATCACCAGATCAATATCCTCTCTCTGCAAATCCATCAGTAACGGTCTCTGAATCAAAGAACTCAATGAAACACTCGACTTGCGGCTAACCACAACATTCGCCTTCCCTGGGTGATAACTGATAGTTACATCGTAATCTTTGACCAGCTCTAACCACCTCCTCTGCCGCATATTGAGCTCTTTCTGCGAGAACAGATACTTCAAACTCTTGTGGTCTGTGAAGATCTCACACTTTTCGCCATACAAGTAATGTCTCCAAATCTTCAAGGCGAAAACCACAGCTGCCAACTCTAAATCATGCGTCGGATAATTCTTCTCATAATCCTTCAACTGGCGAGAAGCATAGGCAATGACCTTACCTCTCTGCATCAACACTGCACCGAGACCCTTCTTCGACGCATCGGTAAAGACCACAAAATCCTCTGAACCACTGGGCAATGCGAGAATAGGAGCTGACGTCAATCTATCCTTCAACTCCTGAAATGCGCTCTGGCAATCTATAGACCACTCGAACTTCACAGTCTTCCTTGTCAGATTGGACAATGGCAGGGCAATCTTGGAAAAATCCGAAATAAAACGACGATAATAACCCGCCAAACCAAGGAAACTGCGTACCTCTGAAACAGTCGTAGGAATAGGCCACTTCTAAATCGCCTCTATCTTCATCGGATCAACAGCAATGCCATCCCTCGAAACGACATGGCCTAGAAAAGAAATCTGATCCAACCAAAACTCACACTTCTTCAACTTGGCAAACAACCTCCGCTCTCTCAACAACTGGAGAACAACTCTGAGATGCTCTGAATGAAGCTCTCTGGTCTTGGAATAGATCAAGATATCGTCGATAAAAACAATGACGAAGCTATCCAAATACGGCTTGAACACACGGTTCATCAGGTCCATGAAAACAGAAGGGGCATTGGTCAAACCAAAAGACATCACGAGAAACTCATAGTGACCATACCTGGTCCTGAAAGCCGTCTTAGGGATATCAGACTCCCTAACCTTCAACTGATAGTAGCCAGACCGAAGATCAATCTTCGAGAAAACAGTGGCACCCTGGAGTTGGTCAAATAGATCGTCAATCCGTGGCAACGGATACTTGTTCTTGATCGTCACTTTGTTGAGCTCTCTGTAATCGATACACAGACGCAAAGACCCGTCCTTCTTCTTAACAAATAGAACCGGAGCTCCCCAAGGCGAAGAACTCGGACGAATAAAACCCTTATCTAGAAGATCCTGCAACTGCGTCTTCAACTCTTTCATCTCGGTAGGAGCCATCCTATACGGAGCCTTAGAAATAGGAACCGTACCTGGAGCAAGATCAATAACAAACTCTACATCTCTATCCGGCGGCAAACCCGGAACATCATCCTCAAACACATCCGCAAACTCCCTCACCACATCAATATCATCAATATTCAACTTAATCAGTCTATCCATATCCACAACAGATGCTAGAAAAACATCACAACCTCTACACAATAGCCTCTCAGCATCAAGACACGAAATAAAAGGAAGGACCAGCGAAGTACCTGAGCTGGCGAGAACTCCTCCCTGGCCATCATCTGCAAAAGTCACCGTCTTAGCAACGCAATCAATAACAGCACGATAGGTCGACAGCCAATCCATGCCAAGAATAACATCAAAGGCAACCATCGGGATCACAATCAAATCAGCAAAGACCTCTCGATCAACAAAACGAACGGGGCACGCATACACTATGGAAGTCGGGCACAAAACATCTCCCGAAGGCAAAACAACACTAAGCTGGAGGGGAATAACAGAAGGAACTATACCCAAAGATCTCAAAAACAATTCAGACATAAAAGAATGAGTAGCACCAGTATCAATCAAAGTAGTAGCTACTCTGCCTGAAATTAAAATGGAACTAGAGATTACAGAAGAATTACGATTAATACCTTCCTTAGTCATCGAAAAGATACGACCCTGCACCTTCTCCTGGCTAGCTCCCCTAGGACAATCTCTGGAAATATGGCCTGGCATGCCACAACGATAGCAAGAACGAGTGCCAAATCTACACTCTCCACGATGAGGTCTGCCACACTTGGGACACAAAGATCTCTCAGAATCAGACGGAGCAACTGGCACTGACGGTGGCCTAGGACTCTGATCCACCTTGCCCTTCCCCTTGAATCGATCTCTGCCACGCTGACCTGAACTCTGGCCTCTTTGAACACTAGCCTGGTACCTCGCCTGCCTCTCCCTGGCGATATCCTTCTCGTCCTGCTCTGCTAGCAACGCCTTGGACACAATCTCCTTGAAAGTCACAGCCTTAGACATATTGATATCACGCCTGATCTCCGCTCTAAGGCCTCGAATGAAATGAGCACCTTTATCTTTATCACTGGTAGCAATGTACGGAGCAAAAAGGCAACCCTCCTCGAACCTGAGAATATACTCGTCCACATTCAAGCTCCCCTGACGAAGCTCCAAGAACTCTGTGACCTTCCTCGCTCGCAGTGCATCAGGAAAGTACTTGTCGTAGAAAAGCTCAGTAAACTCAGACCACTTCAAAGTAGAAACATCAATGCCAACCTTGGTCGCATTCCACCACAAACGTGCAGCTTTAACCAGCATAAAAACAGCACAACTGATACGATCTCTGTCCTCATAGTGGAGATGATCAAAAATCGCCTCCAAAGCCTTGACCCACTCTATTGCAGCTAAAGGATCGGAGCTGCCTGGAAACTCGGGTGGATCCATCCTCTTAAACGCAGAAAAGATAGCATCAGAACCAACTGCTACTGGAGCAACCTGCCCTCTACCTTGGCCTCTGCCCTGGCCTGCTCCTTGCAGTCTAAGCAACTGCTGGATCTGCTCACTGTGAACCTTAGCCTGCTGCTTCAGTAACTTGCCGAACTCGTCGACAACTCTCGAGGACGAACTATCCTCCCCCTCTGACGCCTTACGCTTAGGAGGCATCCTAAACTCTACAATGCTCACAAGACACCAATCAATACATAACAATAGATAGATGCAAAGAAAACATACCCGGACAGTTGAAAGTAGACGAAGTCATATGCATTGGTCCGAAGAACACCGCTCTGATACCACTAAATGTGACACCCCGATCCTCTTTTAAAATAAATACGCAGCGGAAATAAAATTTTTCTCTTTAAAATATACGGAAGGAGTTTCAAAATACATTTCATCAAATATCTTTACAAAATAACTACATGATCATTTAAATGACATAACAAAAACAAAACATCATTCCTATGATCATGCCAAAATCCTCCTTCCAACGGTGTATGCATATGACCCCCAATCCACAGTCAACGTCCCGGGGCACAACTCTGATCTGCATCACATGAAAATAACTGAAATGAGAATAAATCTCAGCAAGTGGAACTCTTATTTAGCAATGAACAATAACTCTGTAAAACATCTCTTTGAAATCATAAATACCATCAACTCTGAACTGTAAACTCTGAATATCAATAACATAGCAATAGCATAAAAAAATATGATGGTATTTCTCTTTTGCTCTGGGGATTGATATCAATAGTATCTCTGCTCTGGGGTGCTCGTATCCCAAATCGATATAAATACCGATAACTCTGAGGGATATAAGCCTATAGGCGATGATCATCTAATATTGCATGCAATCTCTGACTATGTATTTATCAATCCGAAAACATTTAAATTCTTCTCTGGTTTTAACAATCACTTTGAACTCTATATATCTCTTTGTATTCCCTTTAATCAATAATGAGACATACAATGCCTCCAATACATATAACAATACATACTATGGATCAAATGAAAGGGAATAACACAATAAACCCTTTGAAACACATACATATATAATCATGTGAGCAAAAAGGAATGAAATTCCACTTACAAACCACAACAAACACCTCAACTTAGCTCTTGATCACCACCTACAACAAATAATCCACAAATAACACCAATATCAACTAAATATCCAAGATTACAAGCTAAATAATCCATAAATCCACATAAACAACCAACCTAAACAACTCTTAATTTACAACCTTAACAGAATCGCACCAAAAGCTTACCCAAGCTTCCTAGCACCAAGGAGAACGTCGAACTCAAGTCGAAATTCCAAACAAACGCTTGAATCGAAGATAGGAAAGGAAAGAAATGATGAAAAACCCTAAAATGGAGAGAAAATGCGAAAATGAGAAGGAAAGAAAAAGGAAAAGTGATAGCCAACCACTCCAAAATCGACTAAATATCTCGCCCATACCTTCACCGCGGGTGCGCCAACACAAGGACCGCGGGTGCGCCTAAGTTACGGCATACTCAAAAATCCTGAACCACAGACACCGCGGGTGCGGTACTGCAAGCACCGCGGGTGCGCTACACACCGCGGGTGCGGTCACTGCATCACCGCGGGTGCGGTGATGCTACGGCCCTCCAACACAAAAACTGGAACAGTCGACCGCGGGTGCACTCCTTGCACTACCGCGGGTGCACTAAGGTCACGGCCAAGATCACCTCCAATGCAACTAAAATCGATCCGAAACTCTGAAACGAACAACCAACATCAACTAACACCTCAAGACAATAAAACTAACAATACTATCGCCCAAAAATACAACTCTGAACATCTAATCAAATATCCCAAATAACAAACGAAACTTAAATCGTACCGTACACCGGGCTCGGCTATTACAATTATTGTAGATGACATCAGATTTGTATGTTCATGTTTAACATGTAATTTGATTTTAATTACATTACGTTTCCGCTTTGCATTTTAAAAGAAAAATTTTTAGACCCTGTTTATTATGAATGATTAAATATTCCTAAAGACGATTAAGGAATGGATTAGCGTCCGGGTCCCCACAACAGGTGGTATCAGAGCTGTAGGTCCTTGAACTGTAGGTTCCTTAGCACTGAGATAGAAAAGAGTGAGCGGGGTAGACTGAGTTTTCTTTCCTGCTTTTGATTGCTTGCATGTGATATAGTATTATGTTGATTTACATTGAGTATGCTAGCGTGCCAGCATGTTTTATTGCGTTTAAATGTACGTTACCTGAATATCTGAATTGATTTGGTAATATATCTGATTTGAAAATGAATCAGAACCAACTCTTGATCAGAAGGTAAGCTGATCAGAAAGGGATTGAGATTGATTATCTCCTGTGATTACTGACTCCTGTGATCATCAGATATACCTCGTAGAAGAATTTCAGAAAGGGGTAGTACTTGATCAGATAGAGGTATCAGAAATTCAGATGGAAACTAAATTGAAAGAGTTTCAGTTATTTCAGCCGCCGATTCTGAGTGGTATCGAGACGTCTGAAGAGTATGAGAACTGGTTTAATGACATAGAAATACTGTTCGATTTACTTAATTGTACAGATGAACAGAGAATTACACTGGTATTCCCTCAGTTACGAGAAGCTGTCAGAAGTTGGTGGATTACAACCAAAGGAGTACTAGAACTGAGAGGTTCCCGAGGATTTCAGGGAGCTAGATCATCTGGGTATGGTGATCAAGGAACAGACCCAGGACACACTTGATGATATAGTGGCAGGTATTGTTCCTCTATGATTATGATGCATATGTATTGATATATACTAATGCAATCATTATGATTATCCTTGATTGGTTGGCACGGATATATGCTTTACCTGTTGGTTTTGTATCTACTGTAGTATTGCTTCTTTACCTTTTGGGGAAAGAATTTGATAACAGACTATGATATTCTGCGGAATATTATATACTGCAGTAAGTTGAGAATAGGATTGAATTAGGACAGATTGTACTTGTATTGTCGGATGATGACTGCATGATTGATATTGATATATCGAACAAGTACAGATTTATTATAGAGTTTTGCCAGGAGATGGTAAGATTCGGACCTGAAATGGCCAAGGAATGAATGATATACGGTAAGGGATTTAGATTTTGAATTCCTTGATATCCGTATTATGTATGATTCGATGATTATCGAAAGTAATGGAATAATCCCTTATGTATTCAGTTGCTGACTGAAGTTGAGCCTATCAGGGATTGATTTACTAATGGCAGGAAGTTTGCTATAGTCTTTCGGATGTGATTTCAGGTTGTCCTGTATCCGGAAGAATGATTTAAGCCCTGATTTGATTCCAGGTATTGGTTTCATTTTAGAATTTCTTATAGACTGATACTGATTGAACTGAAAGAATTGAGATATCAGTTGAAAAAATTATTGTCTAAGAGTTAGAGTTACATTTGAATATATGTTTCTCTGGAAAATACTTCAGTTCCAATGATGGATTGATAAATCCTGTGTTCAGCAATATTCTGAATACATTATGCTCGTTTTATCTATGACATTTTGATATATTCGCAGCGTATGATTGAATTGAATATTCTGGGAACTGTGATTGTGGTATACAGAATTGTTCGGATATGAATATCGATTGTGACAGATTGTACTCAGAGTCTATGATATCTGAAGATAGTATACTGACTGAATTATAGTACTGTTGAGACAGGGATCAGTGACTGAGAATGACATTGAATATGGTAGAATTTCCGAGATGTCAGAAATGTCAGAGATTGTGTCATATGCAGTCATTAGATCAGCATTGTGTACTGATATTCTGAATCTGATATGATATTATTATCACTCTGAGTCTGTGTTTGATATCGATTGTTATGAACCGTTGAGATGATAAACAGTTCAGAAGTTGAATCAGACTGTTCAGAACTTGATTTTGATAGTTAGAACAGTGTGTCAGAGCCGAATACCAGGTAGGTAATATTTTATTTTATATGATTAGCTGATTTATTTGTGTCAGATATTCGAATTTGAATGACAGGTATTGTCAAATGCACACAATAGTAGATTCAGTACTATTCTGATAACAGGAAATGTGTGATAATTCGAATAGACAGTTTTGAAGTAAACAGATGAAAATCGATTATGTCAGAATTAGTATTGAACTGTCTAAATCGCTACCAGATGAAGACAGAAAGATAGAATTTGTAGATTGATTATCTTGATTATTGATTTCTAAATAGAAATGGGAGTACAGTTCTATGGATCGTGTGATGACACTACTGCAATCTGGCCAAGATAGTGATTGTTATTGAACGATTGTTCAAATCTGTACATGTTATATTATACAGGAAAACGTACAAATATGACCAGACGATTGAGAGCTATGTCAGAAACGGGGGTCAGATTGTACTGAATGCCAAAGTTAATTATGTAAGACTGTGATTTTTGTTTGATTTTATACTTTTGGCCGAGTGCATGAGATGATATTTTATCTATGATTTATAGATTGACGGATAGTCGGAGTGAATTATCCTGATACTGGAGGATATCCAGAAAATGTAGTGCTTGCTTTTAGCACTAATTGACATGATTTATTGTCACTTGTGAATTATTGTACAATAATAGCTATTAGATGAGTATCGAAATAGCTTTAGTTGAAGTATTGTACAGTGAAAACTGCAGATTTCCTTTGTATTGGAATGATATTGCGGTGATGCCTGAGATTGAATTTGATTGGATCAGAAATCTGATAAAGGAAAGGAAACTGATTCCGAAACAAATTAAGATAGCTCGAAAATTGATATGAACTATGCTAACGTCGGACACGACTGTTGGTATTTAAAACCGAAGATTGAATATATCTCTAACTGGGATATTGATTGTTATGAGTTATTGATTGGTATATACGGATGTTGTATAGCCATTGTTCTGAAATTAATTTTATCACGAGTGATTTCGTTGATATGAGATTATTGGCGTTTCGGTATGTTTCCTTCTTATATCTGATTTGAGATATGATAGGATTATCAGCATAACACGAGTTAAGTGTTTGTGATTTCGAGGACGAAATCATATCTTAGAGGGGGAGAAATGTAAGGCCCGAGAATTTGATTACCGTAATCTGAAATGATTTTGGGTATAATGACCGTAATTTAAGATTAATCTGGAATGATTTATTGATCAATTGACATGATTGAGGTTATACAAACTTGAATTAAGAAGTCGGGCATCGTTACATTCTAATCCAAGATACCGAACATCTAGAGATGTTCGGCCGAACATCTCAAAAGAGACGACCGGCGCATATGCGCGAGAAAGGGCGCGCATATGCGCGAGCACTCCAGTAGGTCTCGCGCATATGCGCGAGATGAAGCGCGCATATGCGCACGGCATGCAGCCTGAAATTGAGCCACTTGGCTTAGTGCATGTACGTGTATGTATTTATATATATATACATGAGTCTTCAGAAGGAAAGGAACAGAAGAAATCGAAGAAACCTTTGGAGAATTGATTCTTGACGTTAGAACGCGATTTGTGCAAAATCCGTCCGTCTGATTTTAAATCTGACTTCAGTACCGAGTTCCTATCAACGTAGGCTACGACTGGACGTAAGTTTTGCTACGTTTTGACATGTTTTGAAATTAAACTATTGTCAGAATTGAATAGGATTCATATATGATGTTCTTGTCATGTTAGACATCATAGAATCGAAGTCAGATTAAGGAACGGACTGTTTCTGTAATTGTTATGATTTTTGGAATCAATTTGACTGAGAATTCATATCGGATATGTATTGTTATTGAGATTATGACTGGTATCGATATTGATTATGAGTTCTGGTATTATATCTGTGATGTTTGGACTGACGGGGTTATCCAGACAGTATTGTTATGCCGTCGAAACATCAGTTGGTTGATATTGATCAGATTCGGTATTGATTTAGATTGGATTGTGATACCGTATGTCGATTGACATTATTGAGATTATGTGTTTTGATTTGAGTATTAATCAGAACAGGTATTGAATTGAATTGTGTATTGATATTATACCTATTCAACTGTAATTACCAGATTGGGAATGGACCGAGATAGAGTCGGGACTTCTTCTTCTTCTGAGCGAGAAGATAAAGGTATAAATTAATGTTGAGTTGGGATTGCACAACTCGAGTGAGGTTTGACTCGAGTTTCCCTAAATCACATACTTTACTTATTGCATTGATATTTGCATTAAGTTGATTGATATACTTGTTCTCTTGAGTTTAGACAGCAGGTATTAGATGAGTAGTCTTATGACAGAAGTGCCGTTAGTGGTGGGATCACCACGGGCACATTGCACGATGTCATAAGATTGTGTATTGGCGGATGTGCCAAAGACTGTCACTGGATGTTGGCTATCGATGTGGATAGGATGGGGGTTTGTTCTATTACTGTTAATCAGTATTGTATCGATGTGGATAGATTAGTAACTCTTCTATTACTGGTAATCGATGTCATATCGATGTGGATAGATTTAGAGTTGCTTCTATTACTGTTAATCGGTACTATATTGATGTGGATAGAATAATAGCTTCCTCTATTACTGGTAATCGATACCGTATCGATGTGAATAGAACTGGAGTCTTTTCTATTACTGTTGATCGATACCATATCGACGTGGATAGAACTGGAGTCTTTTCTATTACTGCTAGTCGATATACGCATGCCAACTCCTGGAATCGGGATCCCTAGACTAGGACTGAGTCTAGTCTGAATGATGTAGCTACGAGTATTGTCGACAGTTTGATATTGATTATGTTCCTGATATTGGTACATGTGTAGAATAGGAGTTATTCTTGATATTGATTATGTTCCTGATATTGGTACATGTTTAGAATAGAAGTTATTCTTGATATTGATTATGTTCCTGATATTGGTACATGTTTAGAATCAAAGTTATTCTTGATATTGATTAGGTTCCTGATTTGGTACATGTTTAGAATATGAATTATTCTTGATATTGATTATGTTCCTGAATAGGACACATGTTTAGAACTTGATTTAGTATTGTATTGATTCAGGTTCTGATTTGATACATGTTAGAATTATCCGTTATATGCTTTTATATTGTTTATATGATTGCATGTATACATGATTTATACTGAGAATGTAATTCTCACCGGAGTCATCCGGCTGTTGTCTTGTCTGTATGTGTGCATGGCAACAGGTGGGATAGGAGCGGGGTCAAGACGAGAACGAGGCTGGATTAGATAGCGTGGAGATCCGGGCTTCAGAAGCAACTTAGGATTCAGCACCGACATGTAGTTGAACCTAGTTGGATTATTGTAGATGACATCAGATTTGTATGTTCATGTTTAACATGTAATTTGATTTTAATTACATTACGTTTCCGCTTTGCATTTTAAAAGAAAAATTTTTAGACCCTGTTTATTATGAATGATTAAATATTCCTAAAGACGATTAAGGAATGGATTAGCGTCCGGGTCCCCACATAACAAGTAGTAGATTACAACAATATTGAGCAAAGTTTAGCCCTTAAAGTAATCCAAAAATAGAATCCCTCCCCTTCTTAGTCCTAGGCAACCCCAAAATAAAGTCCATAGAAATGTCACTCCAAGTTCTTTTTAAGAATAGCACGCAAAAGTGTTCCCAAAGTTCTATTGACAACTTCAGTTTGTCCATCCGTTTGAGGATGACAAGTAGTAGATTACAACAATATGGAGCAAAGTTTAGCCCATAAAGTAATCAAAAAATAAAATCCCTCCCCTTCTTAGTCCTATGCAACCCCAAAATAAAGTCCATAGAAATGTCAGTCCAAGTTCTTTTTAAGAATAGCACGCAAAAGTATTCTCAAAGTTCTATTTACAACTTCAGTTTGTCCATCCGTTTGAGGATGACAAGTAGTAGATTAGAACAATATTGAGCAAAGTTTAGCCCATAAAGTAATCCAAAAATAGAATCCCTCCCCTTCTTAGTCCTAGGCAACCCCAAAATAAAGTGCATAGATTTATTTCAATCTAAGTTCTTTTTAAGAATAGCACGCAAAAGTGTTCCCAAAGTTCTATTGACAACTTTAGTTTGTCCATCCGTTTGAGGATGACAAGTAGTAGATTACAACAATATGGAGCAAAGTTTAGCCCATAGAGTAATCCAAAAATAAACTTTGAGAACGTCTTTTTGCGTGCTATTTTTGGATTCTATTTATTGATTACTTTATGTCAGTCCAAGTTCTTTTAAGAATAGCACGCAAAAGTGTTCCAAAAGTTCTCGGACTGACATTTCTATGGACTTTATTTTGGGGTTGCCTAGGACTAAGAAGGGAGGGATTTTATTTTTGGATTACTTTATGGGCTAAACATTACTCCATATTGTTGTAATATACTACTTGTCATCCTCAATCAGATGGACAAACTGAAGTTGTCAATAGAACTTTGGGAACACTTTTGCGTGCTATTCTTAAAAAAACTTGGATTGACATTTCTATAGGACTTTATTTTGGGGTTGCCTAGGACTAAGAAGGGTAGGGATTCTATTTATGGATTACTTTATGTGGTAAACTTTGCACAATAAAGTTGTAATCTACTACTTTATTCCTCAAACGGATGGACAAACTAAAGTTGTAAATAGAACTTTGGGAACACTTTTGCGTGCTATTCTTAAAAGAACTTGGACTGAAATTTCTATGCACTTTATTTTGGGGTTGCCTAAAACTAAGAAGGGGAGGGATTTTATTTTCGGATTACTTTATGGGCTAAACTTTGCTCCATATTGTTGTAATCTACTACTTGTCATCTTCAAACGGATTGACAAACTGAAGTTGTCAATAGAACTTTGGGAACACTTTTGCGTGCTATTCTTAAAAAGAACTTGGATTGACTTTTCTATGGACTTTATTTTGGGGTTTCCTAGGACTAAGAAGGTGAGAGATTTTATTTTTGGATTACTTTATGCGCTAAACTTTTCTCCATATTGTTGTAATCTACTACTTGTCATCCTCAAACAGATGGACAAACTGAAGTTGTCAATAGAACTTTGGGAACACTTTTGCGTGCTATTCTTAAAAAGAACTTGGATTGACATTTCTATGGACTTTATTTTGGGGTTGCCTAGGACTAAGAAGGGGAGGGATTCTATTTATGGATTACTTTATGGGCTAAACTTTGCACAATAAAGTTTTAATCTACTACTTGTCATCCTCAAACGGAAGGACAAACTGAAGTTGTAAATAGAACTTTGGGAACACTTTTGCGTGCTATTCTTAAAAGAACTTGGACTGACATTTCTATGCACTTTATTTTGGGGTTGCCTAGGACTAAGCAGGGGAGTGATTCTATTTCTGGATTACTTTATAGGCTAAACTTTGCTCAATATTGTTGTAATCTACTACTTGTCATCCTCAAACGGATGGACAAACTGAAGTTGTAAATAGAACTTTGAGAACACTTTTGCGTGCTATTCTTAAAAAGAACTTGGATTGACATTTCTATGGACTTTATTTTGGGGTTTCCTAGGACTAAGAAGGGGAGGGATTATATTTTTGGATTACTTTATGGGTCCAGGTAAACATATCTACCTCTCGCCAGAAGCTTTTTTAAGAATAGCACGCAAAAGACGTTCTCAAAGTTTATTTTTGGATTATTTTATGTGCTAAACTTTGCTCTATATTGTTGTAATCTACTACTTGTCATCCTCAAACGGATGGACAAACTGAAGTTGTCAATAGAACTTTGGGAACACTTTTGCGTGCTATTCTTAAAAAGAACTTGGAGTGACATTTCTATGGACTTTATTTTGGGTTGCCTAGGACTAAGAATGGGAGGGATTCTATTTTTGGATTACTTTATGGGCTAAACTTTGCACAATAAAGTTGTAATCTACTACTTGTCATCCTCAAACGGATGGACAAACTGAAGTTGTAAATAGAACTTTGGGAACACTTTTGCGTGCTATTCTTAAAAGAACTTGGACTGACATTTCTATGCACTTTATTTGGGGTTGCCTAGGACTAAGAAGGGGAGGGATTCTATTTTTGGATTACTTTATGGGCTAAACTTTGCTCAATATTGTTGTAATCTACTACTTGTCATCCTCAAACGGATGGCACAAACTGAAGTTGTAAATAGAACTTTGAGAACACTTTTGCGTGCTATTCTTAAAAAGAACTTGGATTGACATTTCTATGGACTTTATTTTGGGGTTGCCTAGGACTAATAAGGGGAGGGATTATATTTTTGGATTACTTTATGGGTCCAGGTAAACATATCTACCTCTCCCCAGAAGCTTTTTTAAGAATAGCACGCAAAAGACGTTCTCAAAGTTTATTTTTAGATTACTTTATGGGCTAAACTTTGCTCCATATTGTTGTAATCTACTACTTGTCATCCTCAAACGGATGGACAAACTGAAGTTGTCAATAGAACTTTGGGAACACTTTTGCGTGCTATTCTTAAAAAGAACTTGGATTGACATTTCTATGGACTTTATTTTGGGGTTGCCTAGGACTAAGAAGGGGAGGGATTCTATTTTTGGATTACTTTATGGGCTAAACTTTGCTCAATATTGTTGTAATCTACTACTTGTCATCCTCAAACAGATGGACAAACTGAAGTTGTCAATAGAACTTTGGGAACACTTTTGCGTGCTATTCTTAAAAAGAACTTGGATTCACATTTCTATGGAATTTATTTTGGAGTTGCCTATGACTAAGAAGGTGAGGGATTCTATTTTTGGATTACTTTATGGGCTAAACTTGGCTCAAAATTGTTGTAATCTACTACTTGTCATCCTCAAACGGATGGACAAACTGAAGTTGTAAATAGAACTTTGGGAACATTTTTGCGTGCTATTCTAAAAGAACTTGGACTGACATTTCTATGCACTTTATTTTGGGGTTGCCTAGGACTAAGAAGGGGAGGGATTCTATTTTTGGATTAATGGGCTAAACTTTGCTCCATATTGTTGTAATCTACTACTTGTCATCCTCAAACAGATGGACAAACTGAAGTTGTCAATAGAACTTTGGGAACACTTTTGCGTGCTATTCTTAAAAAGAACTTGGATTGACATTTCGATGGACTTTATTTTGGGATTGCCTAGGACTAAGAAGGGGAGGGATTCTATTTTTGGATTACTTTATGGGCTAAACTTTGCTCAAAATTGTTGTGATCTACTACTTGTCATCCTCAAACGGATGGACAAACTGAAGTTGTAAATAGAACTTGAGAACACTTTTGCGTGCTATTCTTAAAAGAACTTGGACTGACATTTTATGCACTTTATTTTGGGGTTGCCTAGGACTAAGAAGGGGAGGATTTTATTTTTGGATTACTTATGGGCTAAACTTTGCTCTAATATTGTTGTAATCTACTACTTGTCATCCTCAAACGGATGGACAAACTGAAGTTGTAAATAGAACATTGAGAACACTATTGCGTGCTATTCTTAAAAAGAACTTGGATTGACATTTCTATGACTTTATTTTGGGGTTGTCTAGGAATAAGAAGGGGAGGGATTCTATTTATGGATTACTTTATGGGCTAAACTTTATGCTCAATATTGTTGTAACCTACTACTTGTCATCCTCAAACGGATGGACAAACTGAAGTTATAAATAGAACTTTGAGAACACTTTTGCGTGCTATTCTTAAAAAGAACTTGGAGTGACATTTCTATGGACTTTATTTTGGGTTGCCTAGGACTAAGAATGGGAGGGATTCTATTTTTGGATTACTTTATGGGCTAAACTTTGCACAATAAAGTTGTAATCTACTACTTGTCATCCTCAAACGGATGGACAAACTGAAGTTGTAAATAGAACTATGGGAACACTTTTGCGTGCTATTCTTAAAAGAACTTGGACTGACATTTCTATGCACTTTATTTTGGGGTTGCATAGGACTAAGAAGGGGAGGGATTCTATTTTTGGATTACTTTATGGGCTAAACTTTGCTCAATATTGTTGTAATCTACTACTTGTCATCCTCAAACGGATGGACAAACTGAACTTGTAAATAGAACTTTGAGAACACTTTTGCGTGCTATTCTTAAAAAGAACTTGGATTGACATTTCTATGGACTTTATTTTGGGGTTGCCTAGGACTAAGAAGGGGAGGGATTCTATTTTTGGATTACTTTATGGGCTAAACTTTGCTCATATTAGTTGTAATCTACTACTTGTCATCCTCAAACGGATGGACAAACTGAAGTTGTCAATAGAACTTTGGGAACACTTTTGCGTGCTATTCTTAAAAAGAACTTGGATTGACATTTCTATGGACTTTATTTTGGGGTTTGCCTAGGACTAAGAAGGGGATGGATTCTATTTTTGGATTACTTTATGGGCTAAACTTTGCTCAATATTGTTGTACTCTACTACTTGTCATCCTCAAACAGATGGACAAACTGAAGTTGTCAATAGAACTTTGGGAACACTTTTGCCGTGCTATTCTTAAAAAGAACTTGGATTGACATTTCTATGGACTTTATTTTGGGTTGCCTAGGACTAAGAAGGGGAGGGATTCTATTTTTGGATTACTTTATGGGCTAAACTTTGCTCAAATTGTTGTAATCTACTACTTGTCATCCTCAAACAGATGGACAAACTGAAGTTGTCAATAGAACTTTGGGAACACTTTTTCCGTGCTATTCTTAAAAAGAACTTGGATTGACATTTCTATGGACTTTATTTTGGAGTTGCCTAGGACTAAGAAGGTGAGGGATTCTATTTTTGGATTACTTTATGGGCTAAACTTTGCTCAAAATTGTTGTAATCTACTAATTGTCATCCTCAAACGGATGGACAAACTGAAGTTGTAAATAGAACTTTGGGAACACTTTTGCATGCTATTCTTAAAAGAACTTGGATTGACATTTCTATGCACTTTATTTTGGGGTTGCCTAGGACTAAGAAGGGGAGGGATTCTATTTTTGGATTACTTTATGGGCTAAACATTGCTCCATATTGTTGTAATCTACTACTTGTCATCCTCAAACAGATGGACAAACTGAAGTTGTCAATAGAACTTTGGGAACACTTTTGCGTGCTATTCTTAAAAAGAACTTGGATTCACATTTCGATGGACTTTATTTTGGGATTGCCTAGGACTAAGAAGGGGAGGGATTCTATTTTTGGATTACTTTATAGGGCTAAACTTTGCTCAATTTTGTTGTATTTATCTACTACTTGTCATCCTCAAACGGATGGACAAACTGAAGTTGTAAATAGAACTTTGAGAACACTTTTGCGTGCTATTCTTAAAAAGAACTTGGACTGACATTTCTATGGACTTTATTTTTGGGGTTGCCTAGGACTAAGAATGGGATGGATTCTATTTTTGGATTACTTTATGGCTAACTTTGCTCTAATATTGTTGTAATCTACTACTTGTCATCCTCAAACGGATGGACAAACTGAGTTGTCAATAGAACTTTGGGAACACTTTTGCGTGCTATTCTTAAAAAGAACTTGGATTGACATTTCTATGGACTTTATTTTGGGGTTGCCTAGGACTAAGAAGGGGAGGGATTCTATTTTTGGATTACTTTATGGGCTAAACTTTGCTCAATATTGTTGTAATCTACTACTTGTCATCCTCAAACGATAGGACAAACTGAAGTTGTCAATAGAACTTTGGGAACACTTTTGCGTGCTATTCTTAAAAGAACTTGGACTGACATTTCTATGCACTTTATTTTGGGGTTGCCTAGGACTAAGAAGGGGAGGGATTCTATTTTTGGATTAATGGGCTAAACTTTGCTCCATATTGTTGTAATCTACTACTTGTCATCCTCAAACAGATGGACAAACTAAAGTTGTCAATAGAACTTTGGGAACACTTTTGCATGCTATTCTTAAAAAGAACTTGGATTGACATTTTGATGGACTTTATTTTGGGATTGCCTAGGACTAAGAAGGGGAGGGATTCTATTTTTGGATTACTTTATGGGCTAAACTTTGCTCAAAATTGTTGTGATCTACTACTTGTCATCCTCAAACGGATGGACAAACTGAAGTTGTAAATAGAACTTTGGGAACACTTTTGCGTGCTATTCTTAAAAGAACTTGGACTGACATTTCTATGCACTTTATTTTGGGGTTGCCTAGGACTAAGAAGGGGAGGGATTCTATTTTTGGATTACTTTATGGGCTAAACTTTGCTCAATATTGTTGTAATCTACTACTTGTCATCCTCAAACAGATGGACAAACTGAAGTTGTCAATAGAACTTTGGGAACACTTTTGCGTGCTATTCTTAAAAAGAACTTGGACTGACATTTCTATGGACTTTATTTTGGGGTTGCCTAGGACTAAGAAGGGGAGGGATTCTATTTTTGGATTACTTTATGGGCTAAACTTTGCTCAATATTGTTGTAATCTACTACTTGTCATCCTCAAACGATGGACAAACTGAAGTTGTCAATAGAACTTTGGGAACACTTTTGCGTGCTATTCTTAAAAGAACTTGGACTGACATTTCTATGGACTTTATTTTGGGGTTGCCTAGGACTAAGAAGGGGAGGGATTCTATTTTTGGATTACTTTATGGGCTAAACTTTGCTCAATATTGTTGTAATCTACTACTTGTCATCCTCAAACGGATGGACAAACTGAAGTTGTAAATAGAACTTTGGGAACACTTTTGCGTGCTATTCTTAAAAGAACTTGGATTGACATTTCTATGGACTTTATTTTGGGGTTGCCTAGGACTAAGAAGGGGAGGGATTCTATTTTTGGATTACTTTATGGGCTAAACTTTGCTCAATATTGTTGTAATCTACTACTTGTCATCCTCAAACGGATGGACAAACTGAAGTTGTAAATAGAACTTTGGGAACACTTTTGCGTGCTATTCTTAAAAAGAACTTGGACTGACATTTCTATGGACTTTATTTTGGGGTTGCCTAGGACTAAGAAGGGGAGGGATTCTATTTTTGGATTACTTTATGGGCTAAACTTTGCTCAATATTGTTGTAATCTACTACTTGTCATCCTCAAACAGATGGACAAACTGAAGTTGTCAATAGAACTTTGGGAACACTTTTGCGTGCTATTCTTAAAAGAACTTGGATTGACATTTCTATGGACTTTATTTTGGGGTTGCCTAGGACTAAGAAGGGGAGGGATTCTATTTTTGGATTACTTTATGGGCTAAACTTTGCTCAATATTGTTGTAATCTACTACTTGTCATCCTCAAACAGATGGACAAACTGAAGTTGTCAATAGAACTTTGGGAACACTTTTTCGTGCTATTCTTAAAAAGAACTTGGATTGACATTTCTATGGACTTTATTTTGGAGTTGCCTAGGACTAAGAAGGTGGGGGATTCTATTTTTGGATTACTTTATGGGCTAAACTTTGCTCAAAATTGTTGTAATCTACTACTTGTCATCCTCAAACGGATGGACAAACTGAAGTTGTAAATAGAACTTTGGGAACACTTTTGCGTGCTATTCTTAAAAGAACTTGGATTGACATTTCTATGCACTTTATTTTGGGGTTGCCTATGACTAAGAAGGGGAGGGATTCTATTTTTGGATTACTTTATGGGCTAAACATTGCTCCATATTGTTGTAATCTACTACTTGTCATCCTCAAACAGATGGACAAACTGAAGTTGTCAATAGAACTTTGGGAACACTTTTGCGTGCTATTCTTAAAAAGAACTTGGATTGACATTTCTATGTACTTTATTTTGGGATTGCCTAGGACTAAGAAGGGGAGGGATTCTATTTATGGATTACTTTATGGGCTAAACTTTGCACAATAATTGTTGTAATCTACTACTTGTCATCCTCAAACGGATGGACAAACTGAAGTTGTAAATAGAACTTTGGGAACACTTTTGCGTGCTATTCTTAAAAGAACTTGGACTGACATTTCTATGCACTTTATTTTGGGGTTGCCTAGGACTAAGAAGGGGAGGGATTCTATTTTTGGATTACTTTATGGGCTAAACTTTACTCAATATTGTTGTAATCTACTACTTGTCATCCTCAAACAGATGGACAAACTGAAGTTGTAAATAGAACTTTGAGAACACTTTTGCGTGCTATTCTTAAAAAGAACTTGGATTGACATTTCTATGGACTTTATTTTGGGGTTGCCTAGGACTAAGAAGGGGAGGGATTCTATTTATGGATTACTTTATGGGCTAAACTTTGCTCAATATTGTTGTAATCTACTACTTGTCATCCTCAAACAGATGGACAAACTGAAGTTGTCAATAGAACTTTGGGAACACTTTTGCGTGCTATTCTTAAAAAGAACTTGGACTGACATTTCTATGGACTTTATTTTGGGGTTGCCTAGGACTAAGAAGGGGAGGGATTCTATTTATGGATTACTTTATGGGCTAAACTTTGCTCAATATTGTTGTAATCTACTACTTGTCATCCTCAAACAGATGGACAAACTGAAGTTGTCAATAGAACTTTGGGAACACTTTTGCGTGCTATTCTTAAAAAGAACTTGGATTGACATTTCTATGGACTTTATTTTGGGTTGCCTAGGACTAAGAAGGGGAGGGATTCTATTTATGGATTACTTTATGGGCTAAACTTTGCTCAATATTGTTGTAATCTACTACTTGTCATCCTCAAACGGATGGACAAACTGAAGTTGTAAATAGAACTTTGGAACACTTTTGCGTGCTATTCTTAAAAGAACTTGGATTGACATTTCTATGGACTTTATTTTGGGGTTGCCTAGGACTAAGAAGGGGAGGGATTCTATTTTTGGATTACTTTATGGGCTAAACTTTGCTCAATATTGTTGTAATCTACTACTTGTCATCCTCAAACGGATGGACAAACTGAAGTTGTCAATAGAACTTTGGAACACTTTTGCGTGCTATTCTTAAAAGAACTTGGATTGACATTTCTATGGACTTTATTTTGGGGTTGCCTAGGACTAAGAAGGGGAGGGATTCTATTTTTGGATTACTTTATGGGCTAAACTTTGCTCAATATTGTTGTAATCTACTACTTGTCATCCTCAAACGGATGGACAAACTGAAGTTGTCAATAGAACTTTGGGAACACTTTTGCGTGCTATTCTTAAAAGAACTTGGACTGACATTTCTATGGACTTTATTTTGGGGTTGCCTAGGACTAAGAAGGGGAGGGATTCTATTTTTGGATTACTTTATGGGCTAAACTTTGCTCAATATTGTTGTAATCTACTACTTGTCATCCTCAAACAGATGGACAAACTGAAGTTGTCAATAGAACTTTGGGAACACTTTTGCGTGCTATTCTTAAAAAGAACTTGGATTGACATTTCTATGGACTTTATTTTGGAGTTGCCTAGGACTAAGAAGGTGAGGGATTCTATTTTTGGATTACTTTATGGGCTAAACTTTGCTCAATATTGTTGTAATCTACTACTTGTCATCCTCAAACGGATGGACAAACTGAAGTTGTAAATAGAACTTTGGGAACACTTTTGCGTGCTATTCTTAAAAGAACTTGGACTGACATTTCTATGCACTTTATTTTGGGGTTGCCTAGGACTAAGAAGGGGAGGGATTTTATTTTTGGATTACTTTATGGGCTAAACTTTGCTCCATATTGTTGTAATCTACTACTTGTCATCCTCAAACGGATGGACAAACTGAAGTTGTCAATAGAACTTTGGGAACACTTTTGCGTGCTATTCTTAAAAGAACTTGGATTGACATTTCGATGGACTTTATTTTGGGGATTGCCTAGGACTAAGAAGGGGAGGGATTCTATTTATGGATTACTTTATGGGCTAAACTTTTCACAATAAGTTGTAATCTACTACTTGTCATCCTCAAACGGATGGACAAACTGAAGTTGTAAATAGAACTTTGGGAACACTTTTGCGTGCTATTCTTAAAAGAACTTGGACTGACATTTCTATGCACTTTAATTTGGGGTTGCCTAGGACTAAGAAGGGGAGGGATTCTATTTTTGGATTACTTTATGGGCTAAACTTTGCTCAATATTGTTTTAATCTACTACTTGTCATCCTCAAACGGATGGACAAACTGAAGTTGTAAATAGAACTTTGAGAACACTTTTGCGTGCTATTCTTAAAAAGAACTTGGATTGACATTTCTATGGACTTTATTTTGGGGTTGCCTAGGACTAAGAAGGGGAGGGATTCTATTTTTGGATTACTTTATGGGCTAAACTTTGCTCAATATTGTTGTAATCTACTACTTGTCATCCTCAAACAGATGGACAAACTGAAGTTGTAAATAGAACTTTGGGAACACTTTTGCGTGCTATTCTTAAAAAGAACTTGGATTGACATTTCTATGGACTTTATTTTGGGGTTGCCTAGGACTAAGAAGGGGAGGGATTCTATTTTGGATTACTTTATGGGCTAAACTTTGCTCAATATTGTTGTAATCTACTACTTGTCATCCTCAAACAGATGGACAAACTGAAGTTGTCAATAGAACTTTGGGAACACTTTTGCGTGCTATTCTTAAAAAGAACTTGGATTGACATTTCTATGGACTTTATTTTGGGTTGCCTAGGACTAAGAAGGGGAGGGATTCTATTTTTGGATTACTTTATGGGCTAAACTTTGCTCAATATTGTTGTAATCTACTACTTGTCATCCTCAAACAGATGGACAAACTGAAGTTGTCAATAGAACTTTGGGAACACTTTTGCGTGCTATTCTTAAAAAGAACTTGGATTGACATTTCTATGGACTTTATTTTGGGGTTGCCTAGGACTAAGAAGGGGAGGGATTCTATTTTTGGATTACTTTATGGGCTAAACTTTGCTCAATATTGTTGTAATCTACTACTTGTCATCCTCAAACGGATGGACAAACTGAAGTTGTAAATAGAACTTTGGGAACACTTTTGCGTGCTATTCTTAAAAAGAACTTGGACTGACATTTCTATGGACTTTATTTTGGGGTTGCCTAGGACTAAGAAGGGGAGGGATTCTATTTTGGATTACTTTATGGGCTAAACTTTGCTCAATATTGTTGTAATCTACTACTTGTCATCCTCAAACGGATGGACAAACTGAAGTTGTCAATAGAACTTTGGGAACACTTTTGCGTGCTATTCTTAAAAGAACTTGGATTGACATTTCTATGGACTTTATTTTGGGGTTGTCTAGGACTAAGAAGGGGAGGGATTCTATTTTATGGATTACTTTATGGGCTAAACTTTTGCTCAATATTGTTGTAATCTACTACTTGTCATCCTCAAACGGATGGACAAACTGAAGTTGTCAATAGAACTTTGGAGACACTTTTGCGTGCTATTCTTAAAAGAACTTGGACTGACATTTCTATGGACTTTATTTTGGGGTTGCCTAGGACTAAGAAGGGGAGGGATTCTATTTATGGATTACTTTATGGGCTAAACTTTGCTCAATATTGTTGTAATCTACTACTTGTCATCCTCAAACAGGATGGACAAACTGAAGTTGTAAATAGAACTTTGAGAACACTTTTGCGTGCTATTCTTAAAAAGAACTTGGACTGACATTTCTATGGACTTTATTTTGGGGTTGCCTAGGACTAAGAAGGGGAGGGATTTCTATTTATGGATTACTTTATGGGCTAAACTTTGCTCAATATTGTTGTAATCTACTACTTGTCATCCTCAAACGGATGGACAAACTGAAGTTGTCAATAGAACTTTGGGAACACTTTTGCGTGCTATTCTTAAAAAGAACTTGGATTGACATTTCTATGGACTTTATTTTGGGGTTGCCTAGGACTAAGAAGGGGAGGGATTCTATTTTGGATTACTTTATGGGCTAAACTTTGCTCAATATTGTTGTAATCTACTACTTGTCATCCTCAAACAGATGGACAAACTGAAGTTGTCAATAGAACTTTGGGAACACTTTTGCGTGCTATTCTTAAAAGAACTTGGATTGACATTTCTATGGACTTTATTTTGGGGTTGCCTAGGACTAAGAAGGGGAGGGATTCTATTTTTGGATTACTTTATGGGCTAAACTTTGCTCAATATTGTTGTAATCTACTACTTGTCATCCTCAAACGGATGGACAAACTGAAGTTGTAAATAGAACTTTGGAACACTTTTGCGTGCTATTCTTAAAAAGAACTTGGATTGACATTTCTATGCACTTTATTTTGGGGTTGCCTAGGACTAAGAAGGGGAGGGATTCTATTTTTGGATTACTTTATGGGCTAAACTTTGCTCAATATTGTTGTAATCTACTACTTGTCATCCTCAAACAGATGGACAAACTGAAGTTGTCAATAGAACTTTGGGAACACTTTTGCGTGCTATTCTTAAAAAGAACTTGGATTGACATTTCTATGGACTTTATTTTGGGGTTGCCTAGGACTAAGAAGGGGAGGGATTCTATTTATGGATTACTTTATGGGCTAAACTTTGCTCAATAATTGTTGTAATCTACTACTTGTCATCCTCAAACGGATGGACAAACTGAAGTTGTAAATAGAACTTTGGGAACACTTTTGCGTGCTATTCTTAAAAGAACTTGGACTGACATTTCTATGGACTTTATTTTGGGGTTGCCTAGGACTAAGAAGGGGAGGGATTCTATTTTTGGATTACTTTATGGGCTAAACTTTGCTCAATATTGTTGTAATCTACTACTTGTCATCCTCAAACAGATGGACAAACTGAAGTTGTCAATAGAACTTTGGGAACACTTTTGCGTGCTATTCTTAAAAAGAACTTGGATTGACATTTCTATGGACTTTATTTTGGGGTTGCCTAGGACTAAGAAGGGGAGGGATTCTATTTTTGGATTACTTTATGGGCTAAACTTTGCTCAATATTGTTGTAATCTACTACTTGTCATCCTCAAACGGATGGACAAACTGAAGTTGTCAATAGAACTTTGGAACACTTTTGCGTGCTATTCTTAAAAAGAACTTGGATTGACATTTCTATGGACTTTATTTTGGGGTTGCCTAGGACTAAGAAGGGGAGGGATTCTATTTTTGGATTACTTTATGGGCTAAACTTTGCTCAATATTGTTGTAATCTACTACTTGTCATCCTCAAACGGATGGACAAACTGAAGTTGTCAATAGAACTTTGGGAACACTTTTGCGTGCTATTCTTAAAAAGAACTTGGATTGACATTTCTATGGACTTTATTTTGGGGTTGCCTAGGACTAAGAAGGGGAGGGATTCTATTTATGGATTACTTTATGGGCTAAACTTTGCTCAATATTGTTGTAATCTACTACTTGTCATCCTCAAACGGATGGACAAACTGAAGTTGTAATAGAACTTTGAGGAACACTTTTGCGTGCTATTCTTAAAAGAACTTGGACTTGACATTTCTATGGACTTTATTTTGGGGTTGCCTAGGACTAAGAAGGGGAGGGATTCTATTTTGGATTACTTTATGGGCTAAACTTTGCTCAATATTGTTGTAATCTACTACTTGTCATCCTCAAACGGATGGACAAACTGAAGTTGTCAATAGAACTTTGAGAACACTTTTGCGTGCTATTCTTAAAAGAACTTGGATTGACATTTCTATGGACTTTATTTTGGGTTGCCTAGGACTAAGAAGGGGAGGGATTCTATTTATGGATTACTTTATGGGCTAAACTTTGCTCAATATTGTTGTAATCTACTACTTGTCATCCTCAAACGGATGGACAAACTGAAGTTGTCAATAGAACTTTGAGGAACACTTTTGCGTGCTATTCTTAAAAAGAACTTGGATTGACATTTCTATGGACTTTATTTTGGGGTTGCCTAGGACTAAGAAGGGGAGGGATTCTATTTTTGGATTACTTTATGGGCTAAACTTTGCTCAATATTGTTGTAATCTACTACTTGTCATCCTCAAACGATGGACAAACTGAAGTTGTCAATAGAACTTTGGGAACACTTTTGCGTGCTATTCTTAAAAAGAACTTGGACTTGACATTTCTATGCACTTTATTTTGGGGTTGCCTAGGACTAAGAAGGGGAGGGATTCTATTTTTGGATTACTTTATGGGCTAAACTTTGCTCAATATTGTTGTAATCTACTACTTGTCATCCTCAAACGGATGGACAAACTGAAGTTGTAAATAGAACTTTGGAACACTTTTGCGTGCTATTCTTAAAAAGAACTTGGATTGACATTTCTATGGACTTTATTTTGGGGTTGCCTAGGACTAAGAAGGGGAGGGATTCTATTTTTGGATTACTTTATGGGCTAAACTTTGCTCTATATTGTTGTAATCTACTACTTGTCATCCTCAAACGGATGGACAAACTGAAGTTGTCAATAGAACTTTGGGAACACTTTTGCGTGCTATTCTTAAAAAGAACTTGGATTGACATTTCTATGGACTTTATTTTGGGGTTGCCTAGGACTAAGAAGGGAGGGATTCTATTTTTGGATTACTTTATGGGCTAAACTTTGCTCAATATTGTTGTAATCTACTACTTGTCATCCTCAAACAGATGGACAAACTGAAGTTGTCAATAGAACTTTGGGAACACTTTTGCGTGCTATTCTTAAAAAGAACTTGGATTGACATTTCTATGGACTTTATTTTGGGGTTGCCTAGGACTAAGAAGGGGAGGGATTCTATTTTTGGATTACTTTATGGGCTAAACTTTGCTCAATATTGTTGTAATCTACTACTTGTCATCCTCAAACAGGATGGACAAACTGAAGTTGTAAATAGAACTTTGGGAACACTTTTGCGTGCTATTCTTAAAAAGAACTTGGATTGACATTTCTATGGACTTTATTTTGGGGTTGCCTAGGACTAAGAAGGGGAGGGATTCTATTTTTGGATTACTTTATGGGCTAAACTTTGCTCAATATTGTTGTAATCTACTACTTGTCATCCTCAAACAGATGGACAAACTGAAGTTGTCAATAGAACTTTGGGAACACTTTTGCGTGCTATTCTTAAAAAGAACTTGGATTGACATTTCTATGGACTTTATTTTGGGGTTGCCTAGGACTAAGAAGGGGAGGGATTCTATTTATGGATTACTTTATGGGCTAAACTTTGCATCAATATTGTTGTAATCTACTACTTGTCATCCTCAAACGGATGGACAAACTGAAGTTGTAAATAGAACTTTGGGAACACTTTTGCGTGCTATTCTTAAAAGAACTTGGACTGACATTTCTATGGACTTTATTTTGGGGTTGCCTAGGACTAAGAAGGGGAGGGATTCTATTTTTGGATTACTTTATGGGCTAAACTTTGCTCAATATTGTTGTAATCTACTACTTGTCATCCTCAAACGGATGGACAAACTGAAGTTGTCAATAGAACTTTGGGAACACTTTTGCGTGCTATTCTTAAAAAGAACTTGGATTGACATTTCTATGGACTTTATTTTGGGGTTGCCTAGGACTAAGAAGGGGAGGGATTCTATTTTTGGATTACTTTATGGGCTAAACTTTGCTCAATATTGTTGTAATCTACTACTTGTCATCCTCAAACGGATGGACAAACTGAAGTTGTCAATAGAACTTTGGGAACACTTTTGCGTGCTATTCTTAAAAAGAACTTGGATTGACATTTCTATGGACTTTATTTTGGGGTTGCCTAGGACTAAGAAGGGGAGGGATTCTATTTTTGGATTACTTTATGGGCTAAACTTTGCTCAATATTGTTGTAATCTACTACTTGTCATCCTCAAACAGATGGACAAACTGAAGTTGTCAATAGAACTTTGGGAACACTTTTGCGTGCTATTCTTAAAAAGAACTTGGATTGACATTTCTATGGACTTTATTTTGGGGTTGCCTAGGACTAAGAAGGGGAGGGATTCTATTTTTGGATTACTTTATGGGCTAAACTTTGCTCAATATTGTTGTAATCTACTACTTGTCATCCTCAAACGGATGGACAAACTGAAGTTGTAAATAGAACTTTGGGAACACTTTTGCGTGCTATTCTTAAAAAGAACTTGGACTGACATTTCTATGGACTTTATTTTGGGGTTGCCTAGGACTAAGAAGGGGAGGGATTCTATTTTTGGATTACTTTATGGGCTAAACTTTGCTCAATATTGTTGTAATCTACTACTTGTCATCCTCAAACGGATGGACAAACTGAAGTTGTAAATAGAACTTTGGGAACACTTTTGCGTGCTATTCTTAAAAGAACTTGGATTGACATTTCTATGGACTTTATTTTGGGGTTGCCTAGGACTAAGAAGGGGAGGGATTCTATTTTTGGATTACTTTATGGGCTAAACTTTGCTCAATATTGTTGTAATCTACTACTTGTCATCCTCAAACGGATGGACAAACTGAAGTTGTCAATAGAACTTTGGGAACACTTTTGCGTGCTATTCTTAAAAAGAACTTGGATTGACATTTCTATGGACTTTATTTTGGGGTTGCCTAGGACTAAGAAGGGGAGGGATTCTATTTTGGATTACTTTATGGGCTAAACTTTGCTCAATATTGTTGTAATCTACTACTTGTCATCCTCAAACGGATGGACAAACTGAAGTTGTCAATAGAACTTTGGGAACACTTTTGCGTGCTATTCTTAAAAGAACTTGGATTGACATTTCTATGGACTTTATTTTGGGGTTGCCTAGGACTAAGAAGGGGAGGGATTCTATTTTGGATTACTTTATGGGCTAAACTTTGCTCAATATTGTTGTAATCTACTACTTGTCATCCTCAAACGGATGGACAAACTGAAGTTGTAAATAGAACTTTGGGAACACTTTTGCGTGCTATTCTTAAAAAGAACTTGGACTGACATTTCTATGGACTTTATTTTGGGGTTGCCTAGGACTAAGAAGGGGAGGGATTTTATTTTTGGATTACTTTATGGGCTAAACTTTGCTCAATATTGTTGTAATCTACTACTTGTCATCCTCAAACGGATGGACAAACTGAAGTTGTCAATAGAACTTTGGGAACACTTTTGCGTGCTATTCTTAAAAGAACTTGGATTGACATTTCTATGGACTTTATTTTGGGGTTGCCTAGGACTAAGAAGGGGAGGGATTCTATTTATGGATTACTTTATGGGCTAAACTTTGCTCAATATTGTTGTAATCTACTACTTGTCATCCTCAAACGGATGGACAAACTGAAGTTGTAAATAGAACTTTGGGAACACTTTTGCGTGCTATTCTTAAAAGAACTTGGACTGACATTTCTATGGACTTTATTTTGGGGTTGCCTAGGACTAAGAAGGGGAGGGATTCTATTTTTGGATTACTTTATGGGCTAAACTTTGCTCAATATTGTTGTAATCTACTACTTGTCATCCTCAAACAGATGGACAAACTGAAGTTGTCAATAGAACTTTGGGAACACTTTTGCGTGCTATTCTTAAAAGAACTTGGATTGACATTTCTATGACTTTATTTTGGGGTTGCCTAGGACTAAGAAGGGGAGGGATTCTATTTTTGGATTACTTTATGGGCTAAACTTTGCTCAATATTGTTGTAATCTACTACTTGTCATCCTCAAACAGATGGACAAACTGAAGTTGTCAATAGAACTTTGGGAACACTTTTGCGTGCTATTCTTAAAAGAACTTGGATTGACATTTCTATGACTTTATTTTGGGGTTGCCTAGGACTAAGAAGGGGAGGGATTCTATTTTTGGATTACTTTATGGGCTAAACTTTGCTCAATATTGTTGTAATCTACTACTTGTCATCCTCAAACGGATGGACAAACTGAAGTTGTCAATAGAACTTTGGGAACACTTTTGCGTGCTATTCTTAAAAAGAACTTGGATTGACATTTCTATGGACTTTATTTTGGGGTTGCCTAGGACTAAGAAGGGGAGGGATTCTATTTTTGGATTACTTTATGGGCTAAACTTTGCTCAATATTGTTGTAATCTACTACTTGTCATCCTCAAACGGATGGACAAACTGAAGTTGTCAATAGAACTTTGGGAACACTTTTGCGTGCTATTCTTAAAAAGAACTTGGATTGACATTTCTATGGACTTTATTTTGGGGTTGCCTAGGACTAAGAAGGGGAGGGATTCTATTTTTGGATTACTTTATGGGCTAAACTTTGCTCAATATTGTTGTAATCTACTACTTGTCATCCTCAAACAGATGGACAAACTGAAGTTGTCAATAGAACTTTGGGAACACTTTTGCGTGCTATTCTTAAAAGAACTTGGATTGACATTTCTATGGACTTTATTTTGGGGTTGCCTAGGACTAAGAAGGGGAGGGATTCTATTTTTGGATTACTTTATGGGCTAAACTTTGCTCAATATTGTTGTAATCTACTACTTGTCATCCTCAAACGGATGGACAAACTGAAGTTGTCAATAGAACTTTGGGAACACTTTTGCGTGCTATTCTTAAAAAGAACTTGGATTGACATTTCTATGGACTTTATTTTGGGGTTGCCTAGGACTAAGAAGGGGAGGGATTCTATTTTTGGATTACTTTATGGGCTAAACTTTGCTCAATATTGTTGTAATCTACTACTTGTCATCCTCAAACGGATGGACAAACTGAAGTTGTCAATAGAACTTTGGGAACACTTTTGCGTGCTATTCTTAAAAGAACTTGGACTGACATTTCTATGGACTTTATTTTGGGGTTGCCTAGGACTAAGAAGGGGAGGGATTCTATTTTTGGATTACTTTATGGGCTAAACTTTGCTCAATATTGTTGTAATCTACTACTTGTCATCCTCAAACGGATGGACAAACTGAAGTTGTCAATAGAACTTTGAGAACACTTTTGCGTGCTATTCTTAAAAAGAACTTGGACTTGACATTTCTATGGACTTTATTTTGGGGTTGCCTAGGACTAAGAAGGGGAGGGATTCTATTTTTGGATTACTTTATGGGCTAAACTTTGCTCAATATTGTTGTAATCTACTACTTGTCATCCTCAAACGGATGGACAAACTGAAGTTGTCAATAGAACTTTGGGAACACTTTTGCGTGCTATTCTTAAAAAGAACTTGGATTGACATTTCTATGGACTTTATTTTGGGGTTGCCTAGGACTAAGAAGGGGAGGGATTCTATTTTTGGATTACTTTATGGGCTAAACTTTGCTCAATATTGTTGTAATCTACTACTTGTCATCCTCAAACGGATGGACAAACTGAAGTTGTCAATAGAACTTTGGGAACACTTTTGCGTGCTATTCTTAAAAGAACTTGGATTGACATTTCTATGGACTTTATTTTGGGGTTGCCTAGGACTAAGAAGGGGAGGGATTCTATTTTTGGATTACTTTATGGGCTAAACTTTGCTCAATATTGTTGTAATCTACTACTTGTCATCCTCAAACGGATGGACAAACTGAAGTTGTAAATAGAACTTTGGGAACACTTTTGCGTGCTATTCTTAAAAGAACTTGGACTGACATTTCTATGGACTTTATTTTGGGGTTGCCTAGGACTAAGAAGGGGAGGGATTCTATTTTTGGATTACTTTATGGGCTAAACTTTGCTCAATATTGTTGTAATCTACTACTTGTCATCCTCAAACGGATGGACAAACTGAAGTTGTCAATAGAACTTTGGGAACACTTTTGCGTGCTATTCTTAAAAGAACTTGGATTGACATTTCTATGGACTTTATTTTGGGGTTGCCTAGGACTAAGAAGGGGAGGGATTCTATTTTGGATTACTTTATGGGCTAAACTTTGCTCAATATTGTTGTAATCTACTACTTGTCATCCTCAAACAGATGGACAAACTGAAGTTGTCAATAGAACTTTGGAACACTTTTGCGTGCTATTCTTAAAAAGAACTTGGATTGACATTTCTATGGACTTTATTTGGGGTTGCCTAGGACTAAGAAGGGGAGGGATTCTATTTTTGGATTACTTTATGGGCTAAACTTTGCTCAATATTGTTGTAATCTACTACTTGTCATCCTCAAACGGATGGACAAACTGAAGTTGTCAATAGAACTTTGGGAACACTTTTGCGTGCTATTCTTAAAAAGAACTTGGATTGACATTTCTATGGACTTTATTTTGGGGTTGCCTAGGACTAAGAAGGGGAGGGATTCTATTTTTGGATTACTTTATGGGCTAAACTTTGCTCAATATTGTTGTAATCTACTACTTGTCATCCTCAAACGGATGGACAAACTGAAGTTGTCAATAGAACTTTGGGAACACTTTTGCGTGCTATTCTTAAAAAGAACTTGGATTGACATTTCTATGGACTTTATTTTGGGGTTGCCTAGGACTAAGAAGGGGAGGGATTCTATTTTTGGATTACTTTATGGGCTAAACTTTGCTCAATATTGTTGTAATCTACTACTTGTCATCCTCAAACAGATGGACAAACTGAAGTTGTCAATAGAACTTTGGAACACTTTTGCGTGCTATTCTTAAAAAGAACTTGGACTTGACATTTCTATGGACTTTATTTTGGGGTTGCCTAGGACTAAGAAGGGGAGGGATTCTATTTTTGGATTACTTTATGGGCTAAACTTTGCTCAATATTGTTGTAATCTACTACTTGTCATCCTCAAACGGATGGACAAACTGAAGTTGTCAATAGAACTTTGGGAACACTTTTGCGTGCTATTCTTAAAAGAACTTGGATTGACATTTCTATGGACTTTATTTTGGGGTTGCCTAGGACTAAGAAGGGGAGGGATTCTATTTTTGGATTACTTTATGGGCTAAACTTTGCTCAATATTGTTGTAATCTACTACTTGTCATCCTCAAACGGATGGACAAACTGAAGTTGTCAATAGAACTTTGGGAACACTTTTGCGTGCTATTCTTAAAAAGAACTTGGATTGACATTTCTATGGACTTTATTTTGGGGTTGCCTAGGACTAAGAAGGGGAGGGATTCTATTTTTGGATTACTTTATGGGCTAAACTTTGCTCAATATTGTTGTAATCTACTACTTGTCATCCTCAAACGGATGGACAAACTGAAGTTGTCAATAGAACTTTGGAACACTTTTGCGTGCTATTCTTAAAAAGAACTTGGATTGACATTTCTATGGACTTTATTTTGGGGTTGCCTAGGACTAAGAAGGGGAGGGATTCTATTTTTGGATTACTTTATGGGCTAAACTTTGCTCAATATTGTTGTAATCTACTACTTGTCATCCTCAAACGGATGGACAAACTGAAGTTGTCAATAGAACTTTGGGAACACTTTTGCGTGCTATTCTTAAAAGAACTTGGATTGACATTTCTATGGACTTTATTTTGGGGTTGTCCTAGGACTAGAAGGGGAGGGATTCTATTTATGGATTACTTTATGGGCTAAACTTATGCTCAATATTGTTGTAATCTACTACTTGTCATCCTCAAACGGATGGACAAACTGAAGTTGTAAATAGAACTTTGAGACACTTTTGCGTGCTATTCTTTAAAAGAACTTGGACTGACATTTCTATGGACTTTATTTAGGGGTTGCCTAGGACTAAGAAGGGGAGGGATTTTATTTTGGATTGCTTATGGGCTAAACTTTTCTCTATATTGTTGTAATCTACTACTTGTCATCCTCAAACGGATGGACAAACTGAAGTTGTAAATAGAACATTGAGAACACTTTTGCGTGCTATTCTTAAAAAGAACTTGGACTGACATTTCTATGGACTTTATTTTGGGGTTGCCTAGGACTAAGAAGGGGAGGGATTCTATTTATGGATTAGTTTATGGGCTAAACTTTGCTCAATATTGTTGTAATCTACTAACTTTCATCCTCAAACAGGATGGACAAATGAAGTTTGTAAATAAGTAGAACTTTGAGACCACTTTTGGTTGCTATTCTTATAAAGACCTTGGACTGACATTTCTAGGACTTTATTTTTGGGGTTGCCTAGGGACTAAGAAGGGGAGGGATTTATTTTTGGATTACTTTATGGGCTAAACTTTGCCCCCTATGTTGTATGTACTCTACTACTTGTCATCCTCAAACGGATGACAAAATGAAGTTGTCAATAGAACTTTGGGAAACTTTTGCGTGCATTCTTAAAAATAAACTGGATTGACATTTCTATGGACTTTATTTTGGGTTGCCTAGGACTTAAGAAGGGGAGGGATTTCTATTTTTGGATTACTTTATGGGCTAAACTTTGCTCCATATTGTTGTAATCTACTACTTGTCAATCCTCAAACGGATGGACAAACTGAGTTGTCAATAGAATTTAGAACACTTTTGCGTGCTATTCTTAAAAAGAACTTGGATTGACATTTCTATGGCACTTTATTTTTGGGTTGGCCTAGGATAAGAAAGGGGAGGGATTCTATTTTTGGATTACTTATGGGCCTAAACTTTGCTCAATATTGTTGTAATCTACTACTTGTCATCCTCAAATAGATGGCCACACTGAAGTGGTCAATAGAACTTGGGGAACACTTTTGCGTGCTATTTAAAAAGAAACTTGATTGACATTTCTATGGACTTTATTTTGGGGTTGTCTAGACTAAGAAGGGCGGGATTCTATTCTGGGATTACTTTATGGGCTAAACTTTGCACAATAAAGTTGTAATTACTACTTTTCACCTCAACCGGATGGACAACTGAAGTTGTTAAATAGAACTTTGGGAACCTTTTGCGTGCTATCTTAAAAGAACTTGGATGACATTTCTATGCACTTTATTTTGGGGGTGCCTAGGACTAAGAAGGGAGGGATTCTATTTTGGATTACTTATGGGCTAACTTTGCTCAATATTGTTGTAATCTACTACTTGTCATCCTCAAACGGATGGACAAACTGAAGTTGTAAATAGAACTTTGAGAACACTTTTGCGTGCTATTCTTAAAAGAACTTGGACTGACATTTCTATGGACTTTATTTTGGGGTTGCCTAGGACTAAGAAGGGGAGGGATTCTATTTTTGGATTACTTTATGGGCTAAACTTTGCTCCATATTGTTGTAATCTACTACTTGTCATCCTCAAACGGATGGACAAACTGAAGTTGTCAATAGAACTTTGGGAACACTTTTGCGTGCTATTCTTAAAAATAACTTGGATTGACATTTCTATGGACTTTATTTTGGGGTTGCCTAGGACTAAGAAGGGGAGGGATTCTATTTTTGGATTACTTTATGGGCTAAACTTTGCTCAATATTGTTGTAATCTACTACTTGTCATCCTCAAACGGATGGACAAACTGAAGTTGTAAATAGAACTTTGAGAACACTTTTGCGTGCTATTCTTAAAATAACTTGGACTGACATTTCTATGGACTTTATTTTGGGGTTGCCTAGGACTAAGAAGGGGATGGATTCTATTTTTGGATTACTTTATGGGCTAAACTTTGCTCAATATTGTTGTAATCTACTACTTGTCATCCTCAAACGGATGGACAAACTGAAGTTGTCAATAGAACTTTGGGAACACTTTTGCGTGCTATTCTTAAAAAGAACTTGGATTGACATTTCTATGGACTTTATTTTGGGGTTGCCTAGGACTAAGAAGGGGAGGGATTCTATTTTTGGATTACTTTATGGGCTAAACTTTGCTCAATATTGTTGTAATCTACTACTTGTCATCCTCAAACGGATGGACAAACTGAAGTTGTCAATAGAACTTTAGGAACACTTTTGCGTGCTATTCTTAAAAAGAACTTGGATTGACATTTCTATGGACTTTATTTTGGGGTTGCCTAGGACTAAGAAGGGGAGGGATTCTATTTTTGGATTACTTTATGGGCTAAACTTTGCTCAATATTGTTGTAATCTACTACTTGTCATTATCAAATAGATGGACAAACTGAAGTTGTCAATAGAACTTTGGGAACACTTTTGCGTGCTATTCTTAAAAAGAACTTGGATTGACATTTCTATGGACTTTATTTTGGGGTTGTCTACGGACTAAGAAGGGGAGGGATTCTATTTATGGATTACTTTATGGGCTAAACTTTGCATCAATAATGTTGTAATCTACTACTTGTCATCCTCAAACGGATGGACAAACTGAAGTTGTAAATAGAACTTTGGGAACACTTTTGCGTGCTATTCTTAAAAGAACTTGGACTGACATTTCTATGCACTTTATTTTGGGGTTGCCTAGTGTGGGGACCCGGGCTCTAACTCAATTCTTTTGGGATTTAATTGGATCTTTGTTCGAAAATGTGGGTCAAAAAATTTGCTTTTAACATTAATTCAGATGTATAGATAAAGCATAACATGTCGTTAACTGAAATAAACAACATAATGTACATACATGTCTGTTTGTACAAACATTCACTAGTGTTCAAATGACAACTCTAAACATAAGTAGTACAAGTTTCATAAGGAACACTAGTAATCTGCGATGCCCGAGATCTCCACGCTATCATCATCTCTCATCTAGCTCGTGACCCCGATCCTGCCCCACCTGTTGCCAGGCACACATACAGACACGACAACAGCCGGATAACTCTGGTGAGAACATATCCCAGTATAAAACATGGATGCATGCAATGTAATAAATCATGTACAATTGCATAACATAAATCAAGTAACATGAATATACATCTAAACATGTAGTAGAATACAAATCTGTATTCGACAATTCAAATCTTGACTCGACTCTTTTCTAATCTAGGGATCCCGGTGTGAATAAGACGGTCTGTTACCTACCCAACCACTCGGGGCAACGGTACGTCTTATTCCTAGACTTCGGTCAACTCTGTATCGAGGGTCTACACATATAGCAAATCTGCTCCTATGCGACGATACACCGAAACGTCTAGTTTTGGCAAGTCTGCCAATCTCTCCTATCTCAGAACTCGAATATAAATCAATAAACAAGGCATTACATAATCAATGTAATAACAATCTAGTATGTGATTTAGGGAAACTCGTATCAAATCTGAATCGAGTTGTGCAATCCCGTGACCACATGAATTATACCTTTCTTGTCGCACTGTCTGTCGAGATCTCGAATCAAATGTCAAACCTGTCACCTCAAATCTGAAATGGCAATGTGTAGACACACACTATCAATCTCTAACTCAAAGCAACATATATGCCAATCGATAATAAATCTCGGTACAAATCGACGGCATAACAGCGTAATTCTCGGTACCGGTCAACTCAATCTCAACAAAACAATATATACTATAGCCACAACTCATAATCTCATCTAACATCACTATAAATCTGCATATTCTCAATACAATACATGCTGGAATTTCGAAACAACGTCATATAGTATCTGAAAATCAATCCGATAACGTTTCTACGATGCTCATACTATCAAGAACGCATTTCTCAACTCAAAACATAATTTTCCCCAACATATGAATTTCGAATCATGCTGGAATTATATAAAACTTACATCCTTTCGTAGCCAACGATGCAAGGATCACAAATCTTAACTCGGAATATAAATCGGATGGCTAAATCATTCAAAACCACAATTTAAAGAGAAAAAGACATGAAAGCTCCTCCCTCCCATGCTCTCGGTTCTTAAATCTGAATGAATGAGGAAATGAAGACACATAACCATTTAGGCATGCAAAGGAACAAGTGTTACGTTTTCCAATCAACACGCATTACCGCGGGTGCGGCAGTGTAAGGGCGCGGGTGCGCTGAGTTCTCGGCAGCCATATCATTTTCAGAAATTCACGCACCGCGGGTGCGGCGCTTGCACCGCCGCGGGTGCGGTCTCAGCACCGCGGGTGCGGTCGTGCGCTGCACCGCGGGTGCGGTGTTACTTCGAAAAATCTCCCAATTTTCTATCACCTACACCGCGGGGGCGGTAGTCTTAACACCGCGGGTGCGATGTGGCTTCGGCCCTGCTGCTCAAAATCTCATTTAAACGTCATGCATTCTTACTTCTATGAGTCTAGCATCAATGCCAGTTGATAATTCTCGAGCCTTACATTTCTCCCCCTCTGAGACAATAGTTCGTCCTCGAACTTATAAACCAGTAATCACACTAGTATACCCAAAACAGTAAAATCAAAACGGAAAGAAAGACTCACATCATAGGAATAGCTCGGGATGCCTCTGTCTCATCTCAGACTCCGTCTCCCAAGTTGCTTCCTCGATGCCATGACGACTCCATTGAATCTTCACAAGCGGAATGGTTTTGGTTCTAAGCTTCTTTTCCTTCCTATCCAGAATCTGTATCGGTTGCTCGACGTAGCTCAAAGTCTGATCCAGCTCGGCTTCGTCAGGTTGAATGACATGAGAATCATCCGGCATATATTTGCGTAACATCGACACGTGAAAAACATCATGTATACCGGATAGTGAAGGAGGAAGAGCAAGTCTGTAAGCTCGATCGCCAATTTTCTCAAGAATCTCATACGGACCGACGTATCTAGGAGACAACTTTCCTCGCTTGCCAAATCTGACAACGCCTCTGAAAGGTGAAATCTTCAAAAATACTCTGTCTCCCTGTTCGAATACTAACGGTCTACGTCTAATATTGGCGTACTTCGCTTGCCTATCCTGTGCCGTCTTCATTCGTTTCTGAATGATCTTCACTTTTTCTGTCATCTCACGAATCATATCAGGCCCCAATTCTGGTACCTCAGAAATATCATCCCAGTACAACGGAGATCTGCACTTCTTTCCGTATAAAGCTTCGAACGGTGCCATCTCTATGCTCGTCTGATAGCTGTTGTTGTATGAAAATTCACACAACGGCAATGAATCTTGCCAACTAGTACCAAAATCTAGTACTACAGCTCTCAGCATATCCTCTAAAGTCTGGATAGTCCGCTCTGACTGTCCGTCCGTCTGGGGATGATAAGCAGTGCTCAGGTGTAAAGTCGTACCTAAAGCCTGCTGCAAGCTGTGCCAAAAGTGAGAAGTGAATCGTGGATCACGATCTGATACGATCGACTTCGGCACACCATGCAATCTGACGACCTCTCTGACATACAACTCTGCCATCTGATCGTGTCGATAGGTCATTCTGTACGGAATGAAGCAAGCTGATTTGGTCAGTCTGTCTATCACAACCCAAATCGCGTCACAGCCCCGCGAAGATCGAGGTAACTTCGTCACGAAATCCATGGAAATGTGGTCCCATTTCCATTCAGGAACAGACAAACTCTGAAGTAGACCTCCGGGTTTCTTCCTTTCTGCCTTCACCTGTTGGCAATTCAGACATTTAGACACAAATTCTGCAATATCTGTCTTCATCTGCTTCCACCAGAATTGTGTCTTCAAATCATTGTACATCTTTCTGCCACCAGGATGAATGCTGAACCGACTACAGTGTGCCTCTGACATGATCTGTTGTCTCAAATCTGAAACATCGGGCACCACTAGACGGTTATGCACATACAGAACAGAATCTCTGACCTGATATTCTGAGATATGACCAGCTCTGACCATATCAATCGATCTCTGTACATTCGGATCAGTTCTCTGTGCTTCTTTGACCCTCAAAATCAGATCTGGCTCAATCTGAATCGCAGCAAGTCGCAACGGTCTACTCTCTGTATCAAATGTCAATCCAGACAAGCAACAATTTTCTACTAAACTCGATACACCTACAGTCGACAAGGACAAAGAACATACCTTTCGACTCAAGGCGTCTGCCGCTGCATTCGACTTCCCTGGATGGTACTTGATCTCGCAATCAAAATCTTTCAGCAGATCAAGCCATCGTCGCTGCCTCATATTCAACTCTGACTGAGAAAAGAGATACTTCAAGCTCTTATGATCGGAATAAATCTCGAATTTCTCGCCATACAGATAATGACGCCAGATCTTGAGTGCAAATACAATCGCCGCCAATTCAAGATCATGAATCGGATAACGAGTCTCGTGTGGCTTCAGCTGTCTAGAGGCGTACGCTATCACGTGCCCTCGCTGCATAAGAACACATCCAAGCCCTCTGTGAGATGCATCACAATATACAACGAACTCACCTGTACCTGATGGAATCGTCAAGACAGGCGCACTAGTCAGCCTCTTCTTCAGCTCAACAAAACTGGCTTCACAATCTTCGGACCACACAAATGGCATATTCTTCTGTGTCAACTGGGTAATCGGCTTCGCTATACTGGAGAAGTCTCGAATAAAACGTCGATAATACCCGGCTAGACCCATGAAACTGCGTATCTCTGGCACAGAAATCGGTCTCGGCCAACTGATCACAGCCTCAACTTTACTCGGATCTACCGCAATACCATCTCCAGATATAATATGCCCCAAGAAGACAACCTGTCGCAGCCAGAATTCACACTTGGACAGTTTGGCATACAACCGCTCCTGTCGCAAAGTCTTCAATATAATCCTCAGGTGATCTGCATGCTCAGTCAAATTCTTCGAATACACCAAAATATCATCGATAAATACAATCACAAAATCATCTAAATATCTCTGAAAAATGCGGTTCATCAAACTCATAAACACCGCAGGTGCATTCGTCAAACCGAAAGGCATAACAACAAACTCGTAGTGTCCATACCTGGTTCGGAATGCAGTCTTCGGAATATCAACATCTCTAACTCTAAGTTGATGATACCCTGATCTCAAATCAATCTTCGAATATACCGAAGATCCCTGTAATTGATCAAAAAGATCGTCGATGCGAGGCAACGGATACTTGTTCTTCACGGTCGCCTTGTTCAACTGCCTATAATCAATACACAGTCGCATCGAACCATCTTTCTTTCTAACAAAAAGCACCGGAGCACCCCAAGGTGATACACTGGGTCTGATATATCCCTTGGACAGAAGATCCTCCAACTGTGCTTTCAACTCTTTCAGCTCTATCGGTGCCATCCTATATGGAGCTCTCGAAATAGGAACAGAACCGGGCATAAGATCTATGCTGAAATCAACCTCTCGAATCGGAGGTAATCCTGGAATCTCATCAGGAAAAACATCTGCAAACTCGCAAACCACTGGCAAATCTGCCAATGCTGGGCTCGTCTTCAGTAGATCTACTGAATATACAAGAAAGCCCTCTGCTCCTCTCTGAAGCAATCTACTCATAGTCAGAGCAGATACTAAGGGAATCCGAGATCTGGAACCCTTGCCGTAAAATTTCCACTCATCTGTCATATCGGGTCTGAATCTGACAATCTTGTGGAAGCAATCTACCGTAGCCCTGTACTTGGTCAACATGTCTATGCCAACTATACAATCAAAATCAGCTAAACCAAGTACTACACAATCAAGATCAATCTCATGTCCCTCAAACTGGAGCATACAATGTCTAACAGTAGTCACAGATATCAAGCCACTTCCCAACGGAGAAGCTATAGACACTACTGTCGACATCGACTCAACAGGCAATGCATGTCTCAATGCAAAATGTTCAGATATGAATGTATGCGATGCCCCTGTGTCTATCAACACATATGCAGGATAACCGCAAAGGAAACAATTACCTGCAATGACGTCATCTGGCGCCTCCTGCGCCTGCTCCTCTGTCAGGGCAAAGACACGTGCCTGCTGTCGAGGAGGCTGACTCACCGTCTGACTACCTCCTGGCCTCTGCTGGGTCTGTGTAGAGGGTGGCTGGAAGGAGTGTACAGAAGATGCCTGTCTCTCCATCTGTGGCGCTGGTGCTGATGATCCGGTGCTCTGGAATCGTTGTGCACCCCTCTGGGGACAAACTCTGGCGAAATGTCCCTGTTGCCTACAGATGTTGCAGCGTCCCATAACTCCTTGACACTGCTCCGTCGCATGTCGCCCTCCGCATGAACCACAGTATGCGCCACTATAATCTGACCCCTGACCTCTCTGTCGAGATCCACTCGAACTCGATGAACTGCTCCCGGATTTCTTGAATTGTTTGCCTTTAGCCTTTAGAAATTCCTTCTTACCACTACCACTAGCTCCGCTGTCAAAACGAGGAGGAGGTGATGGAAACTGTACGGTAGTAGGCTGTGGCGGTCTCTGCCCCTGAACACCGTAGGAAGCCCCTCGCTGCCTGATCAAGCCAGCCTCGGCTCCCTTCGCTCGGTTCAGTGCCTCTGAAAAAGTACTAGGCCGGCCCGTGTTCACCAAAGTAAAGACATCGGGATTCAGCCCGTTGATGAACTGATCGGCCACTGCCTCGTCGTTTCCGGCCACATGCGGTGCAAATCGTAGCAATGCAGAAAATTTAGCAACATACTCCTCGATGTTCCACTGTCCCTGCTTCAGATTCGCAAATTCAGCTCCCTTATCTTTCCGGTAGGAGACGGGAAAGAAGCGCTGATAGAACTCGTCTTTGAAGACTTTCCACGTGATATCAATGCCTCGGTGCTCCAAGGCTCTCTTCGTCGTCAACCACCAGCTCTTGGCAACCTCTTGCATCTGATGCCCTATCAACTTCACACGTCGCTCATCAGTGTAAGCCAAGGACTCAAACAGCATCTCGATATCATCCAGCCAGCTCTCGCATTCTACTGCACTCTCTGTGCCTTTCAGAGTAGGCGGATGGAAAGACTGGAATCTCTTCAATAAAGTCTCCATCGGCGTAGCGGTGACATCCATCTGTGCACCGGATGTGCTACCCTGCTCTGGCTGTGGCACTCGTCTAGGCGGCATAAATCTGATTATCAAACTGATTAGTACATAATCAATGTCATCTATCTCAGCCCTCCTCTGATCATATACCTCTGATCGAGAATCGGTTCTGATTCAGGCTTGAAATGCTGTAAATCAATTCAGATAACAATACAACATATAATAGGGAAAGCAATAAGTCATGCTAACATCTCAAAAGCAAGGAGGATGACTCGATCTACCCCGCTCATTCTATTCTATCTCAGTCTACAGAACCTACTGCTCTGATACCACCTGTTGTGGGGACCCGGGCTCTAACTCAATTCTTTTGGGATTTAATTGGATCTTTGTTCGAAAATGTGGGTCAAAAAATTTGCTTTTAACATTAATTCAAATGTATAGATAAAGCATAACATGTCGTTAACTGAAATAAACAACATAATGTACATACATGTCTGTTTGTACAAACATTCACTAGTGTTCAAATGACAACTCTAAACATAAGTAGTACAAGTTTCATAAGGAACACTAGTAATCTGCGATGCCCGAGATCTCCACGCTATCATCATCTCTCATCTAGCTCGTGACCCCGATCCTGCCCCACCTGTTGCCATGCACACATACAGACACGACAACAGCCGGATAACTTCGGTGAGAACATATCCCAGTATAAAACATGGATGCATGCAATGTAATAAATCATGTACAATTGCATAACATAAATCAAGTAACATGAATATACATCTAAACATGTAGTAGAATACAAATCTGTATTCGACAATTCAAATCTTGACTCGACTCTTTTCTAATCTAGGGATCCCGGTGTGAATAAGACGGTCTGTTACCTACCCAACCACTCGGGGCAACGGTACGTCTTATTCCTAGACTTCGGTCAACTCTGTATCGAGGGTCTACACATATAGCAAATCTGCTCCTATGCGACGATACACCGAAACGTCTAGTTTTGGCAAGTCTGCCAATCTCTCCTATCTCAGAACTCGAATATAAATCAATAAACAAGGCATTACATAATCAATGTAATAACAATCTAGTATGTGATTTAGGGAAACTCGTATCAAATCTGAATCGAGTTGTGCAATCCCGTGACCACATGAATTATACCTTTCTTGTCGCACTGTCTGTCGAGATCTCGAATCAAATGTCAAACCTGTCACCTCAAATCTGAAATGGCAATGTGTAGACACACACTATCAATCTCTAACTCAAAGCAACATATATGCCAATCGATAATAAATCTCGGTACAAATCGACGGCATAACAGCGTAATTCTCGGTACCGGTCAACTCAATCTCAACAAAACAATATATACTATAGCCACAACTCATAATCTCATCTAACATCACTATAAATCTGCATATTCTCAATACAATACATGCTGGAGTTTCGAAACAACGTCATATAGTATCTGAAAATCAATCCGATAACGTTTCTACGATGCTCATACTATCAAGAACGCATTTCTCAACTCAAAACATAATTTTCCCCAACATATGAATTTCGAATCATGCTGGAATTATATAAAACTTACATCCTTTCGTAGCCAACGATGCAAGGATCACAAATCTTAACTCGGAATATAAATCGGATGGCTAAATCATTCAAAACCACAATTAAAGAGAAAAAGACATGAAAGCTCCTCCCTCCCATGCTCTCGGTTCTTAAATCTGAATGAATGAGGAAATGAAGACACATAACCATTTAGGCATGCAAAGGAACAAGTGTTACGTTTTCCAATCAACACGCATTACCGCGGGTGCGGCACTGTAAGGGCGCGGGTGCGCTGAGTTCTCGGCAGCCATATCATTTTCAGAAATTCACGCACCGCGGGTGCGGCGCTTGCACCGCCGCGGGTGCGGTCTCAGCACCGCGGGTGCGGTCGTGCGCGCACCGCGGGTGCGGTGTTACTTCGAAAAATCTCCCAATTTTCTATCACCTACACCGCGGGGGCGGTAGTCTTAACACCGCGGGTGCGATTTGGCTTCGGCCCTGCTGCTCAAAATCTCATTTAAACGTCATGCATTCTTACTTCTATGAGTCTAGCATCAATGCCAGTTGATAATTCTCGAGCCTTACACCTAGGACTAAGAAGGGGAGGGATTCTATTTTGGATTACTTTATGGGCTAAACTTTGCTCAATATTGTTGTAATCTACTACTTGTCATCCTCAAACGGATGGAAAAACTGAAGTTGTAAATAGAACTTTGAAAACACTTTTGCGTGCTTATCTTAAAAAGAACTTGGATTGACATTTCTATGGACTTTATTTTGGGGTTGCCTAGGACTAAGAAGGGGAGGGGTTATATTGTTGGATTACTTTATGGGTCCAGGTAAACATATCTACCTCTCGCCAGAAGCTTTTTTAAGAATAGCACGCAAAAGACGTTCTCAAAGTTTATTTTTGGATTACTTTATGGGATAAACTTTGCTCCATATTGTTGTAATCTACTAATTGTCATCCTCAAACGGATGGACAAACTGTAGTTGTCAATAGAACTTTGGGAACACTTTTGCGTGCTATTCTTAAAAAGAACTTGGATTGACATTTCTATGGACTTTATTTTGGGGTTGCCTAGGACTAAGAAGGGGAGGGATTCTATTTTTGGATTACTTTATGGGCTAAACTTTGCTCAATATTGTTGTAATCTACTACTTGTCATCCTCAAACAGATGGACAAACTGAAGTTGTCAATAGAACTTTGGGAACACTTTTTGCGTGCTATTCTTAAAAAGAACTTGGATTGACATTTCTATGGACTTTATTTTGGAGTTGCCTAGGACTAAGAAGGTGAGGGATTCTATTTTTGGATTACTTTATGGGCTAAACTTTGCTCAATATTGTTGTAATCTACTACTTGTCATCCTCAAACGGATGCACAAACTGAAGTTGTAAATAGAACTTTGAGAACACTTTTGCGTGCTATTCTTAAAAAGAACTTGGATTGACATTTCTATGGACTTTATTTTGGAGTTGCCTAGGACTAAGAAGGTGAGGGATTCTATTTTTGGATTACTTTATGGGCTAAACTTTGCTCCATATTGTTGTAATCTACTACTTGTCATCCTCAAACGGATGGACAAACTGAAGTTGTCAAGAGAACTTTGGGAACACTTTTGCGTGCTATTCTTAAAAAGAACTTGGATTGACATTTCGATGGACTTTATTTTGGGATTGCCTAGGACTAAGAAGGGGAGGGATTCTATTTATGGATTACTTTATGGGCTAAACTTTTCACAATAAAGTTGTAATCTACTACTTGTCATCCTCAAACGGATGGACAAACTGAAGTTGTAAATAGAACTTTGGGAACACTTTTGCGTGCTATTCTTAAAAAGAACTTGGATTGACATTTCTATGGACTTTATTTTGGGTTTGCCTAGGACTAAGAAGGGGAGGAATTATATTTTTGGATTACTTTATGGGTCCAGGTAAACATATCTACCTCTCGCCAGAAGCTTTTTTAAGAATAGCACGCAAAAGACGTTCTCAAAGTTTATTTTTGGATTACTTTATGGGCTAAACTTTGCTCCATATTGTTGTAATCTACTACTTGTCATCCTCAAACGGATGGACAAACTGAAGTTGTCAATAGAACTTTGGGAACACTTTTGCGTGCTATTCTTAAAAAGAACTTGGATTGACATTTCTATGGACTTTATTTTGGGGTTGCCTAGGACTAAGAAGGGAGGGATTCTATTTTTGGATTACTTTATGGGCTAAACTTTGCACAATAATGTTGTAATCTACTACTTGTCATCCTCAAACGGATGGACAAACTGAAGTTGTAAATAGAACTTTGGGAACACTTTTGCGTGCTATTCTTAAAAGAACTTGGACTTACATTTCTATGCACTTTATTTTGGGGTTGCCTAGGACTAAGAAGGGGAGGGATTCTATTTTTGGATTACTTTATGGGCTAAACTTTGCTCAATATTGTTGTAATCTACTACTTGTCATCCTCAAACGGATGGACAAACTGAAGTTGTAAATAGAACTTTGAAACACTTTTGCGTGCTATTCTTAAAAAGAACTTGGATTGACATTTCTATGGACTTTATTTTGGGGTTGCCTAGGACTAAGAAGGGGAGGGGTTATATTGTTGGATTACTTTATGGGTCCAGGTAAACATATCTACCTCTCGCCAGAAGCTTTTTGAAGAATAGCACGCAAAAGACGTTCTCAAAGTTTATTTTTGGATTACTTTATGGGATAAACTTTGCTCCATATTGTTGTAATCTACTAATTGTCATCCTCAAACGGATGGACAAACTGTAGTTGTCAATAGAACTTTGGGAACACTTTTGCGTGCTATTCTTAAAAAGAACTTGGATTGACATTTCTATGGACTTTATTTTGGGGTTGCCTAGGACTAAGAAGGGGAGGGATTCTATTTTTGGATTACTTTATGGGCTAAACTTTGCTCAATATTGTTGTAATCTACTACTTGTCATCCTCAAACAGATGGACAAACTGAAGTTGTCAATAGAACTTTGGGAACACTTTTTGCGTGCTATTCTTAAAAAGAACTTGGATTGACATTTCTATGGACTTTATTTTTGAGTTGCCTAGGACTAAGAAGGTGAGGGATTCTATTTTTGGATTACTTTATGGGCTAAACTTTGCTCAATATTGTTGTAATCTACTACTTGTCATCCTCAAACGGATGCACAAACTGAAGTTGTAAATAGAACTTTGAGAACACTTTTGCGTGCTATTCTTAAAAAGAACTTGGATTGACATTTCTATGGACTTTATTTTGGAGTTGCCTAGGACTAAGAAGGTGAGGGATTCTATTTTTGGATTACTTTATGGGCTAAACTTTGCTCCATATTGTTGTAATCTACTACTTGTCATCCTCAAACGGATGGACAAACTGAAGTTGTCAAGAGAACTTTGGGAACACTTTTGCGTGCTATTCTTAAAAAGAACTTGGATTGACATTTCGATGGACTTTATTTTGGGATTGCCTAGGACTAAGAAGGGGAGGGATTCTATTTATGGATTACTTTATGGGCTAAACTTTTCTACAATAATGTTGTAATCTACTACTTGTCATCCTCAAACGGATGGACAAACTGAAGTTGTAAATAGAACTTTGGGAACACTTTTGCGTGCTATTCTTAAAAGAACTTGGATTGACATTTCTATGCACTTTAATTTGGGGTTGCCTAGGACTAAGAAGGGGAGGGATTCTATTTTTGGATTACTTTATGGGCTAAACTTTGCTCAATATTGTTGTAATCTACTACTTGTCATCCTCAAACGGATGGACAAACTGAAGTTGTAAATAGAACTTTGAGAACACTTTTGCGTGCTATTCTTAAAAAGAACTTGGATTGACATTTCTATGGACTTTATTTTGGGTTTGCCTAGGACTAAGAAGGGGAGGGATTATATTTTTGGATTACTTTATGGGTCCAGGTAAACATATCTACCTCTCGCCAGAAGCTTTTTTAAGAATAGCAAGCAAAAGACGTTCTCAAAGTTTATTTTTGGATTATTTTATGGGCTAAACTTTGCTCCATATTGTTGTAATCTACTACTTGTCATCCTCAAACGGATGGACAAACTGAAGTTGTCAATAGAACTTTGGGAACACTTTTGCGTGCTATTCTTAAAAGAACTTGGATTGACATTTCTATGGACTTTATTTTTGGGTTGCCTAGGACTAAGAAAGGGAGGGATTCTATTTTTGGATTACTTTATGGCCCAAACTTTGCTCAATATTGTTGTAATCTACTACTTGTCATCCTCAAACGGATGGACAAACTGAAGTTGTAAATAGAACTTTGAGAACACTTTTGCGTGCTATTCTTAAAAAGAACTTGGATTGACATTTCTATGGACTTTATTTTGGGTTTGCCTAGGACTAAGAAGGGGAGGAATTATATTTTTGGATTACTTTATGGGTCCAGGTAAACATATCTACCTCTCGCCAGAAGCTTTTTTAAGAATAGCACGCAAAAGACGTTCTCAAAGTTTATTTTTGGATTACTTTATGGGCTAAACTTTGCTCCATATTGTTGTAATCTACTACTTGTCATCCTCAAACGGATGGACAAACTGAAGTTGTCAATAGAACTTTGGGAACACTTTTGCGTGCTATTCTTAAAAAGAACTTGGATTGACATTTCTATGGACTTTATTTTGGGGTTGCCTAGGACTAAGAAGGGAGGGATTCTATTTTTGGATACTTTATGGGCTAAACTTTGCACAATAAGTTGTAATCTACTACTTGTCATCCTCAAACGGATGGACAAACTGAAGTTGTAAATAGAACTTTGGGAACACTTTTGCGTGCTATTCTTAAAAGAACTTGGACTTACATTTCTATGCACTTTATTTTGGGGTTGCCTAGGACTAAGAAGGGGAGGGATTCTATTTTTGGATTACTTTATGGGCTAAACTTTGCTCAATATTGTTGTAATCTACTACTTGTCATCCTCAAACGGATGGACAAACTGAAGTTGTAAATAGAACTTTGAAACACTTTTGCGTGCTTATCTTAAAAAGAACTTGGATTGACATTTCTATGGACTTTATTTTGGGGTTGCCTAGGACTAAGAAGGGGAGGGGTTATATTGTTGGATTACTTTATGGGTCCAGGTAAACATATCTACCTCTCGCCAGAAGCTTTTTTAAGAATAGCACGCAAAAGACGTTCTCAAAGTTTATTTTTGGATTACTTTATGGGATAAACTTTGCTCCATATTGTTGTAATCTACTAATTGTCATCCTCAAACGGATGGACAAACTGTAGTTGTCAATAGAACTTTGGGAACACTTTTGCGTGCTATTCTTAAAAAGAACTTGGATTGACATTTCTATGGACTTTATTTTGGGGTTGCCTAGGACTAAGTGTTAGAGTAGGTGCACGTCGAGCCAAGTGTTGGCCGAGTGTTCACAATGAAACTCTATGTATAAGCAGTCTTTATTTTAATAATATTTGAAATTATTATTTTGGCAAATCTTTATCTGTATACCCATGCTAGCTGCATAGATAAAGCCCTTGAATATACAAATAGTAGAAAGAATATGGGATGCTCATATGATGAGTATCATGAAACTCATATTTGTAATACTGTATATTCTAAACAGTTCCTAGTCGATTCAGCCGCCACTAAGAAGGATATAGGCCGCTCGAGTTAGAGACTAGTATCTGCGATGTGAGTACCATGTTTCATTGGTAGGGGACATTGTGATGTCCGAACATGCAGATAGGTGCTCCTTGTAGAGTGCACTGAACAACCCTCCATAAAAGGACTTTCCAAGTGGTTCTCACTTATCGAGTGGAAAAGTCCTGGTTTATGGTTGTACAGAATTAGTCCTTATGACCCGGGACAACATTGAGACTCTATGTGCTAGAATTACACTTTGACTTGTTTACCGACTCTCATGGGGTCATCAGGTGGCAAGGTTGGGTGTTCTGTCGAAACACATAGGAGTCGATGCATTGTAGTCGGGGATTCACCGCTTACCTTCGGGTATGGATATCCTATGTGTTATCATGTGTATGTAGATCGAAATCTCTGGCCAGAGTATGGTTGTAATTATGAAAGGTGTTTCATAGATTACACCATCGATGCAACTACGACATGACACATAGTATCGATTCATAGACAACTCTCGATAAACCAATGGTTGTCGAATCGGTCGGGATATATGAGTTGAAGGGACCGTACTGTACGCTAACCATAATTGAATGGTTCTTGCAGGCACTATCATGTGATACCTAGGGAATCACGTAAGCGATGCTGCTAGGCGTTTAACGTGATTGGTTGGGTACTATCAGACTTGAGTTCTGACGTTCTTACTATCAAGGAGTTGATAAGTAAGAATGGAGCGATTGGGGTATGCTCGAATAAGGACATGTTTAGTCCGAATCACATTGAGATGTGAACCCACGGCTAGTTGTATCAATGAACCATTGAGGGCCACACAAGTACTAGCTTTGTAAATCCCGATGAGAAGTAAAATAGTTCAATGTGTTGAACGGCTTATAAAGGAGTTTATAAGCGTAAAGGAAAATTAGAAGTATGACTTCTATAAAGGAGAAAATAGTTCAATGTGTTGAACAACTTATAAATGAGTTTATAAGTGTAAAGAAAAATAGAAGTATGACTTCTATGAGAGAAATATAAATTTTGATTTATGGAAGTGTTCCTAAATTAAAATTTGGCCAAGTGAATAATGTAATTGAAAATTGTGATTTTCATAGACATTATTATGGACTAAATAAATTAATTCAAGTGTTGAATTAATTAAACACTAGTGGGCCTAGTAGAGCCCAAATAATTAAATTAATTCAAGTGTTGGATTAATTAAATAATATTGAGTCTTGTAGAGCTCAATTAAAATAATTATTTAAACTAGTGGGACTTGAGTAAATTCAAGTAATGTTTAATTAGTCTCAAATATGTTTGAGATAATTAAATTTAGTCCAAAGTTTTTAATTTGATTAAAAACTATATAGTATGCATGCATGGGAGGTGAAGGGTTGGAGATTACTTTTGAATAAAATAATGGCATGGCATGCTACTTTTCATTTTTGCTTTTTGCAACACCAAGACAATGAATTAACTCATTCTCCTTCCCTCCCACTATGGAATGGCCGAAAATATTCACATCCTTTCTCTCAAGTTTTTCTTCTCCATTTTGTGTTCTTGAATTGTTTAAGAACACACACTTCTCTTTGATAAATCCTCACATTTTTCTAGTGCAAATTGTGAGGGGATTTACCTAGTTGGTGGTGGGCTTAATTTTGGAGTAAGGAGGAGGCTTGAAGATCTTCATCCATTCAAGAGCTTTGTTGCTAGTCAACAAAGTTGGAGCCACAATCAACTTTTTAAAGTTGATAGGTACATTTCTTTAACATCCTATGAATGTATGTTTATGTTTTTGTAAATATTGCACAAGATTATGGGGTGGCCGAATTTTTGCCTTAAAAATTTCGATTTTGACTTCCGTTGCGCTTCCGGCCACCGTAACCGGTCCGCTTTCAAGTGGTATCAGAGCTTAGGTTACGGATTTTGTGTAATATTTACGTAATATTATGTTGAGATCGATTTCTAACCGCTTGAGAAATTTTTTGGTGCATGTATGGTGAAGGCCGAAATTTTAAACAAAAAAAAAATAATAATTTTTCGGGGGCTGCCCGAGGGCTGCCCGAGGGGCTGCCCGAGAATTTCGGGCAGCCGAGGGGCAGCCCAAGGGGCTGCCCGAAATGCAGTTTTTAAAATAAAAAAAAAAATTTTTTTGTTGTGGCCGGAATCCGGCGACGGAGCTCCGGCGACGGCGATGACGGCTAGGGTTTCCAAAAGTGTTTTGGTTAATCCAAGTGTCATGGGCCTTGAGATGTTGGGCCATTGGATGGCCAACATAATTTGTGAAATTTAAATGGGCCAAAGTAATTTTGGTGGAAAATGGTTTTTGGGCCCTTAAGTTTAAATTTACAAATGTTGCACATATTTTCTCATAAAATAAATAATTGAAGTGAGACTTTAATTATTTATAGTAAATTGTGATTTACAAGAAATTCGATTATAAATAAATTAATTTGAAAGTAGACAAAGGTGTTTGTATACTTTGTTAATTTAATTTATAATTGTGGCGGTTAGTGATTGGATCAAGATATATAATATTGGATCAATTAATTATAGTGATAATTAATTGATGGTGTATGATATGTGATATTATGCATGAAGGATGATCAAAAGCCCAAGCCCAATTTGCTAGGTGTATGCTAGGATATTTGTGTTGTATGATTGTAATAATTATCAATTTAAAGTGGGCTTGGTTTATGGCCCGTTCCCACCCCATGAGATGTATCCCTATGTGCCATGGATATTTAATTGTAAATATTAGAATAGTGGAAGATCAAGATTGGAAGATGGTGGCCTTGGTGATTATGAAGATCGAAGACATGTAATATTGGATGCTAATGTAATAATATAGTTGCATTTGCATCCCGTGCATTTACCCTAGGATTGGACCTAGGCCCGTGTTTAGCTCACACGGGCCATTAGTTTTGGGGCGATTGATCATCCTTGTACTGTTTTCTATTTATAATATATGCATGATATGTTATAAATAATGAGTATGTGCGTTATTATTATTATAATAACAAAGTTGCATGAATCCGGCAAACATACGATCAAACATGGCGAGCTTTTAAAATAAAATTAATGATGAGACCTTTCAAAATTAAAAACCCTCATTTTGAATAAGATTCAAAATTAATATCAAGCCCGAAAAGGGGAATTATAAATTTGTTTATAATTTCCTTGTCTTCCATCGACAATGGGTGCATGATGAACGCTACCCGTACTCGGGGCTCGGCTCATATTATTGAGGGGGCCCTGGGTGCCGGAAAGCTGTGACATCCATTGACATAGTGATGTGAACTACGTGGAACTCCCATGATTTCGGCTCATATTATTGAGGGAACTCATGGCGACCGTCCATTAAGGTTCAATATCGATGGGTTAGGCTTGACACGTAAAGATGAACGACGTCATATTATTGGGTCCTAATCAAACGTGAGACAAAAGTTTACGTAGAGGGTTGCATGGCGATGCAATTGGAAACTACCTTTTAGGAATTGTGATGGCCGATATTATTCGGGATCACAATTCGCTAATTGGACCTTACGTACCTACTGAGGAAAGAGTTTCCCGTTTTCACTAGAGGGTAGTGAAAGATGTCAAAACAGTGGGAGTAAATATTTATAAAGTTAAAGTCCATACTTTATATCTTACCAAATATTTTAAATAGTCATCAACATTTATCTGTTTTTACTTTTCAGTACAAATCAACAATGTCTTCGATGCGCAATTCGATATCTATAATACTCGACAAACACATATTAACTGGACCTAATTACCTCACTTGGCTAAGAAATTTGAAAATAGTCTTAAATTCGGAAAGGGTAACATATACACTGACTCAGTCGCCCCCTGTTGAGGCTCCGACTGACTGCAATCCTGAGGAATTGCAGGCTTACGAGGAATGGTGTGACCATGACTTGATAGCTAGGTGTTATATGCTGACTTCTATGAACGATGAGCTACAGAGGCGTTTTGAGGGTGCAAAGAGTGCTGCTGACATTCATTTGCATCTCAAAGAGCTCTTTGGTGAGCAAACACGACCTCAAAGGCATGCTACCGTCAAGGAGCTGATCACTTTGCGCATGCGAGATGGGGCCTCGGTCCATGAGCATGGCCTAAAGGTGATCGGGCTCGTGGACAAGCTCGTTGGCATGGATTTGATCTTGCCTTCGGAGTTGACCACGGACGTGTTGCTGTTATCGCTGCCTAGCTCATTTGATCCTTTTGTGGTGAACTTCAACATGAACAAGATGGAACCGACCCTTGAGGAGTTGGTAAACATGCTTGTTACATTTGAATCCACCATCAAGAAAGAGAAGTTGGTTCTTTATGTGGGTTCTTCATCTGGTACGAAGATTGATCCACATGGGAAGGGAAAGAAGAGTTCTTTCCAAAGTCCCAAGAAGAACGTGCCCTTGTTGAGGCAATCTCCGAATCCCGTTGTGGCAGCCAGACCAGTTAAGGCTGACAAGACTGGTGATGTTTGTCATCACTGCAAGAAGCCTGGACATTGGAAGCGAAATTGCAAGGAATATCTGTCCCAGAAGTGTTCTGGAAACGGTATGTTCTAAATTTAAGTAAACATTTTAATTAACTCTACTTCTTGGGTATTAGATACCGGTTGTGACTCACATCTCTGTAATGGGTTACAGGTGATGGGAAGAAGTAGGAAGCTTAAGGAAGGTGTGACCTTCTTGAGGATGGGCAATGGAGCAAGAGTTGCTGCCAAGACCTTAAGAGATGTTTACTTATTGTTGAACAATAGTTTTAAGTTAATTTAGAGATGTTTGTTTGTACCTTTTTGATGAAAAACATTATTTCCATTTCTATTGTGATAAAGATGGATATTCTTGTTTATTTAGCAAAGGTGTTTGCAACATTTACAAGAATGAATGTTTAATTGGTACTTGAGAACTTGAAAACGATCTCTATAACTTAAAAGTAAAAGATATTCTACTAAATGTCCATTCAAAGGCAGATACCATATGAGATATGGATGGGTAAGCCTCCCAAATATTCTTATCTTAGAATATGGGGAGCCCTGCTTATGTGAAGCAGGTAAGTGGGAGATAAATTGGATTGTTGATCCATTTTATGTTACTTTGTGGGATATCCAAGGAATTAAGATTGGATATCATTTCTATCATCCCCTAGAAACAAAGGTGTTTGTTTCTTGGAATGCAACCTTTTTGGAAAGGGATTTTCTATTGGATAGAAAAAGGCAGATGATAGAACTCGAAGAGGTTCGAGAGAAACCCACAATTATAGAACCCACACCCGATGAGCCAAGAGAGGAGATACAAGCTCCTAGCATATACGCGAAAGTCTCGAGACCACCTATGAGGTATGGTCAGCTTCTTGAAGAAGGCCATGATGAGCCTAACCATGGATGTGATCCAAGGACCTTCAAGGAAGCGTTATCTGATGCCGATTCATCCAAGTGGCTTGAAGCAATGGAATCTGAGTTGAATTCCATGCATTCGAACCAAGTGTAGGATCTTGTGGATCCAACTGAGGGAACTGTTCCCACAGGGACTTGGGGCGGATGGGAAGGTATTAACCTTCAAGGCGCGATTGGTGGCAAAAGGATGTACTCAAAGACAAGGAGTTGACTTTGAGGAAACCTTTTCCCAATCGCAATGTTCAAGTCCATAAGGATTTTATTAGCCATAGCTGCATAGTATGACTATGAGATATGGTAGATGGATGTTAAGACAAGTCTTTCTTAATATGGATTTTGAGAAAGTGTTTTACATGTCTCAACCTGAAGGGTTTACATCTGTCGGAAGTGAGCATATGGTATGCAAACTTCAGAGATCTATTTATGGTCTAAAGAAGGCATCTAGGAGTTGGAACCTCAGATTCGATAGTACGATCAAAGAGTTTGATTTACTAAGAATCATGAGGGACCCTGAGTGTATAAGAAGGTCAGTGGGAGTGTCGTGACATTCCCGATATTTTATGTTGATAACATTCTACTCATTGGGAATGATGTAGGAATGTTGCAATCAACTAAGATATGATTAGCGAGTGAGTTCTCGATACAGGACTTGGGTGAAGCATCTTTTGTATTGGGATACAGATCTATTGAGATAGATCGAAAAGATGGCTTGGTCTCACCTAGTCCACATACATTGATACCATCGTGAAGCGGTTCTCGATGGATGAGTCCATGAGAGGACGTCTACCAGTGTGTCATGGCGTGTCCATATCCAAGTCTGTCTCCCAAGACAGATGCAGAGATAGTGGCGATGACACGCATTCCGTATGCTTCGGAAATTGGTAATATCATGTATGGGATGATATCTACACGTCCTGACGTGGCGTTTGCACTATGTGTAATGAAGAGATATCAATCGAACCCCGGTCTTCCACACCATAAAGCTGTGAAAGACATCCTCAAGTTGTTGAGAAGGACCAATAAGTTGTTCTTGGTCTATGGGGATAGAGAACTGAAATTGGAAGGCTATACCGACTCTAGCTTCCAAAGCGATATCGATAAATCGAAGTCAACCTCTAGGTTTGTATTCATGCTCAATGGTGCTGCTGTCTCTTGGAAGAGTTCCAAGCATGACAATATTGCGGATTCCAGCACAGAGGCCGAATACATTGCTGCATCAGATGCAGCAAGAGAGGCTGTTTGGATAAGGAATTTCGTCCAAGAGTTGGACGTCATTCCTAATGGAATTGCTCCTATCCCGGTGTTGTGTGACAACACGGGAGCTATAGCTCAAGCAAAGGAGCCAAGGTCTCATCAGAAATCCAAACTCGTATTGAGAAAGTACCACATCCTCGGAGAGATTGTGGAAAGAAGAGTAGTGTCTATTGACAAAGTCGGCTCCGCAGATTATGTTGTTGATCCACTAGCTAAGCCTTTACCTGGACCATTGTTCGACAAGCATCGCGAATCAATGGGTTTTACGCATATAGGTAGTTGGCTCTAGTGCAAGTGGGAGATTGTTAGAGTAGGTGCACGTCGAGCCAAGTGTTGGCCGAGTGTTCACAATGAAACTCTATGTATAAGCAGTCTTTATTTTAATAATATTTGAAATTATTATTTTGGCAAATCTTTATCTGTATACCCATGCTAGCTGCATAGATAAAGCCCTTGAATATACAAATAGTAGAAAGAATATGGGATGCTCATATGATGAGTATCATGAAACTCATATTTGTAATACTGTATATTCTAAACAGTTCCTAGTCGATTCAGCCGCCACTAAGAAGGATATAGGCCGCTCGAGTTAGAGACTAGTATCTGCGATGTGAGTACCATGTTTCATTGGTAGGGGACATTGTGATGTCCGAACATGCAGATAGGTGCTCCTTGTAGAGTGCACTGAACAACCCTCCATAAAAGGACTTTCCAAGTGGTTCTCACTTATCGAGTGGAAAAGTCCTGGTTTATGGTTGTACAGAATTAGTCCTTATGACCCGGGACAACATTGAGACTCTATGTGCTAGAATTACACTTTGACTTGTTTACCGACTCTCATGGGGTCATCAGGTGGCAAGGTTGGGTGTTCTGTCGAAACACATAGGAGTCGATGCATTGTAGTCGGGGATTCACCGCTTACCTTCGGGTATGGATATCCTATGTGTTATCATGTGTATGTAGATCGAAATCTCTGGCCAGAGTATGGTTGTAATTATGAAAGGTGTTTCATAGATTACACCATCGATGCAACTACGACATGACACATAGTATCGATTCATAGACAACTCTCGATAAACCAATGGTTGTCGAATCGGTCGGGATATATGAGTTGAAGGGACCGTACTGTACGCTAACCATAATTGAATGGTTCTTGCAGGCACTATCATGTGATACCTAGGGAATCACGTAAGCGATGCTGCTAGGCGTTTAACGTGATTGGTTGGGTACTATCAGACTTGAGTTCTGACGTTCTTACTATCAAGGAGTTGATAAGTAAGAATGGAGCGATTGGGGTATGCTCGAATAAGGACATGTTTAGTCCGAATCACATTGAGATGTGAACCCACGGCTAGTTGTATCAATGAACCATTGAGGGCCACACAAGTACTAGCTTTGTAAATCCCGATGAGAAGTAAAATAGTTCAATGTGTTGAACGGCTTATAAAGGAGTTTATAAGCGTAAAGGAAAATTAGAAGTATGACTTCTATAAAGGAGAAAATAGTTCAATGTGTTGAACAACTTATAAATGAGTTTATAAGTGTAAAGAAAAATAGAAGTATGACTTCTATGAGAGAAATATAAATTTTGATTTATGGAAGTGTTCCTAAATTAAAATTTGGCCAAGTGAATAATGTAATTGAAAATTGTGATTTTCATAGACATTATTATGGACTAAATAAATTAATTCAAGTGTTGAATTAATTAAACACTAGTGGGCCTAGTAGAGCCCAAATAATTAAATTAATTCAAGTGTTGGATTAATTAAATAATATTGAGTCTTGTAGAGCTCAATTAAAATAATTATTTAAACTAGTGGGACTTGAGTAAATTCAAGTAATGTTTAATTAGTCTCAAATATGTTTGAGATAATTAAATTTAGTCCAAAGTTTTTAATTTGATTAAAAACTATATAGTATGCATGCATGGGAGGTGAAGGGTTGGAGATTACTTTTGAATAAAATAATGGCATGGCATGCTACTTTTCATTTTTGCTTTTTGCAACACCAAGACAATGAATTAACTCATTCTCCTTCCCTCCCACTATGGAATGGCCGAAAATATTCACATCCTTTCTCTCAAGTTTTTCTTCTCCATTTTGTGTTCTTGAATTGTTTAAGAACACACACTTCTCTTTGATAAATCCTCACATTTTTCTAGTGCAAATTGTGAGGGGATTTACCTAGTTGGTGGTGGGCTTAATTTTGGAGTAAGGAGGAGGCTTGAAGATCTTCATCCATTCAAGAGCTTTGTTGCTAGTCAACAAAGTTGGAGCCACAATCAACTTTTTAAAGTTGATAGGTACATTTCTTTAACATCCTATGAATGTATGTTTATGTTTTTGTAAATATTGCACAAGATTATGGGGTGGCCGAATTTTTGCCTTAAAAATTTCGATTTTGACTTCCGTTGCGCTTCCGGCCACCGTAACCGGTCCGCTTTCACTAAGAAGGGGAGGGATTCTATTTTTGGATTACTTTATGGGCTAAACTTTGCTCAATATTGTTGTAATCTACTACTTGTCATCCTCAAACAGATGGACAAACTGAAGTTGTCAATAGAACTTTGGGAACACTTTTTGCGTGCTATTCTTAAAAAGAACTTGGATTGACATTTCTATGGACTTTATTTTGGAGTTGCCTAGGACTAAGAAGGTGAGGGATTCTATTTTTGGATTACTTTATGGGCTAAACTTTGCTCAATATTGTTGTAATCTACTACTTGTCATCCTCAAACGGATGCACAAACTGAAGTTGTAAATAGAACTTTGAGAACACTTTTGCGTGCTATTCTTAAAAAGAACTTGGATTGACATTTCTATGGACTTTATTTTGGAGTTGCCTAGGACTAAGAAGGTGAGGGATTCTATTTTTGGATTACTTTATGGGCTAAACTTTGCTCCATATTGTTGTAATCTACTACTTGTCATCCTCAAACGGATGGACAAACTGAAGTTGTCAAGAGAACTTTGGGAACACTTTTGCGTGCTATTCTTAAAAAGAACTTGGATTGACATTTCGATGGACTTTATTTTGGGATTGCCTAGGACTAAGAAGGGGAGGGATTCTATTTATGGATTACTTTATGGGCTAAACTTTTCACAATAAAGTTGTAATCTACTATTGTCATCCTCAAACGGATGGACAAACTGAAGTTGTAAATAGAACTTTGGGAACACTTTTGCGTGCTATTCTTAAAAGAACTTGGATTGACATTTCTATGCACTTTAATTTGGGGTTGCCTAGGACTAAGAAGGGGAGGGATTCTATTTTTGGATTACTTTATGGGCTAAACTTTGCTCAATATTGTTGTAATCTACTACTTGTCATCCTCAAACGGATGGACAAACTGAAGTTGTAAATAGAACTTTGAGAACACTTTTGCGTGCTATTCTTAAAAAGAACTTGGATTGACATTTCTATGGACTTTATTTTGGGTTTGCCTAGGACTAAGAAGGGGAGGGATTATATTTTTGGATTACTTTATGGGTCCAGGTAAACATATCTACCTCTCGCCAGAAGCTTTTTTAAGAATAGCAAGCAAAAGACGTTCTCAAAGTTTATTTTTGGATTACTTTATGGGCTAAACTTTGCTCCATATTGTTGTAATCTACTACTTGTCATCCTCAAACGGATGGACAAATTGAAGTTGTCAATAGAACTTTGGGAACACTTTTGCGTGCTATTCTTAAAAAGAACTTGGATTGACATTTCTATGGACTTTATTTTGGGGTTGCCTAGGACTAAGAAAGGGAGGGATTCTATTTTTGGATAACTTTATGGGCTAAACTTTGCTCAATATTGTTGTAATCTACTACTTGTCATCCTCAAACAGATGGACAAACTGAAGTTGTCAATAGAACTTTGGGAACACTTTTGCGTGCTATTCTTAAAAAGAACTTGGATTGACATTTCGATGGACTTTATTTTGGGATTGCCTAGGACTAAGAAGGGGAGGGATTCTATTTATGGATTACTTTATGGGCTAAACTTTTCACAATAAAGTTGTAATCTACTACTTGTCATCCTCAAACGGATGGACAAACTGAAGTTGTAAATAGAACTTTGGGAACACTTTTGCGTGCTATTCTTAAAAGAACTTGGATTGACATTTCTATGCACTTTAATTTGGGGTTGCCTAGGACTAAGAAGGGAAGGGATTCTATTTTTGGATTACTTTATGGGCTAAACTTTGCTCAATATTGTTGTAATCTACTACTTGTCATCCTCAAACGGATGGACAAACTGAAGTTGTAAATGAAACTTTGAGAACACTTTTGCGTGCTATTCTTAAAAAGAACTTGGATTGACATTTCTATGGACTTTATTTTGGGTTTGCCTAGGACTAAGAAGGGGAGGGATTATATTTTTGGATTACTTTATGGGTCCAGGTAAACATATCTACCTCTCGCCAGAAGCTTTTTTAAGAATAGCACGCAAAAGACGTTCTCAAAGTTTATTTTTGGATTACTTTATGGGCTAAACTTTGCTCCATATTGTTGTAATCTACTACTTGTCATCCTCAAACGGATGGACAAACTGAAGTTGTCAATAGAACTTTGGGAACACTTTTGCGTGCTATTCTTAAAAAGAACTTGGATTGACATTTCTATGGACTTTATTTTGGGGTTGCCTAGGACTAAGAAAGGGAGGGATTCTATTTTTGGATTACTTTATGGGCTAAACTTTGCTCAATATTGTTGTAATCTACTACTTGTCATCCTCAAACAGATGGACAAACTGAAGTTGTCAATAGAACTTTGGGAACACTTTTGCGTGCTATTCTTAAAAAGAACTTGGATTGACATTTCTATGGACTTTATTTTGGGGTTGCCTAGGACTAAGAAGGGGAGGGTTTCTATTTATGGATTACTTTATGGGCTAAACTTTGCACAATAAAGTTGTAATCTACTACTTGTCATCCTCAAACGGATGGACAAACTGAAGTTGTAAATAGAACTTTGGGAACACTTTTGCGTGCTATTCTTAAAAGAACTTGGACTGACATTTCTATGCACTTTATTTTGGGGTTGCCTAGGACTAAGAAGGGGAGAGATTCTATTTTTGGATTACTTTATGGGCTAAACTTTGCTCAATATTGTTGTAATCTACTACTTGTCATCCTCAAACGGATGGACAAACTGAAGTTGTAAATAGAACTTTGAGAACACTTTTGCGTGCTATTCTTAAAAAGAACTTGGATTGACATTTCTATGGACTTTATTTTGGGGTTGCCTAGGACTAAGAAGGGGTGGGGTTATATTGTTGGATTACTTTATGGGTCCAGGTAAACATATCTACCTCTCGCCAGAAGCTTTTTTAAGAATAGCACGCAAAATACGTTCTCAAAGTTTATTTTTGGATTACTTTATGGGATAAACTTGAAAGGGGATCGGTTACGGTGACCGGAAGCGCAACGGAAGTTAAAAATTTTTAATTTTTCATACAAAAATTCGGCCACCACAATGTTTTGTGCAACAAATACAATAAACACCAAAATGTCATACATAGGGTGTTTTAGAAGATATTACCTATCAACCTCTTGAGGTTGATGATGGCTCCAACTTTGTTGTCAAGCAACAAAGCTCTTGAATGGCATGAAGATCTACAAGCTCTCCAAGATCTTGAATCTTTCCTTCAAATTAGGCCCACCACCAACTAGCTAGAACCCTTCATATTTTGCACTAGAAAAATATGAAGATTTTTCAAAGAGAAGTGTATATTTTCTCCTCAACAATTGAAGAAGAAAAATGAGAGAAAACTTGAGAGAGAAAGGGGAGGAATTTCGGCCATGAGGATGCAAGAATGAGGGAGGGGAGACTTGTCTTGGTAGTGGAAAAAGTTGTCCCAAAAAGTTGCATGCCATGCCTTGAAAACTCAAAAAGTAGTCTCCCAACCTTTCACCTCCTATGCATGCATATTATATGGTTTTTAATCAAATTAAAAACCATGGACTAAATTTAATTATCTCAAACACATTTGAGACTAATTAAACATTACTTGAATTTACTCAAGTCCCACTAGTTAAATAATTATTTTAATTGAGCTCTTCAAGACTCAATATTATTTAATTAATTCAACACTTGGATTAATTTAATTATTTGGACTCTACTAGGTCCACTAGTGTTTAATTAATTCAACACTTGAATTAATTTAATTTAGTCCATAATAATGTTTATGAAAATCACAATTTTCAATTACATTATTCACTTGGCCAATTTTAATTTAGGAACACTTCCTTAAATTAAAATTTACATTTCTCTCATAGAAGTCATACTTCTATTTTTCTTTACACTTATAAACTCATTTATAAGTCGTTCAACGCATTGAACTATTTTCTCCTTTATAGAAGTCATACTTCTAATTTTTCCTACGCTTATAAACTCCTTTATAAGCCGTTCAACACATTGAACTATTTTTACTTCTCAACGGGATCTAGAAAGCTAGCACTTGTGTGGCCCTCAATGGTTCATTGATACGACTAGCCGTGGGTTCACATCTCCATGTGATTCGGACTAAACATGTCCTTATGCGAGCATACCCCAATTGCCCCATTCTTACTTATCAACACCTTGATAACAAGAACGTCAGAACTCAAGTCTGATAGTACCCAACCAATCATGTTAAACGCCTAGCAGCATCGCTTACATGATTCCCTAGGTATCAAATGATAGTGCCTGCAAGAACCATTCAATTATGGTTAGCGTACAGTACGGTCCCTTCAACTCATATATCCCGATCGATTCGACAACCATTGGTTTATCGAGAGTTGTCAATGAATCGATACTATGTGTCATGTCGTAGTTGCATCGATGGTGTAATCTATGAAACCCCTTTCATAATTACCACCATACTCTGATCAGAGATTTCAACCCACATATACATGAAAAACACATAGGATATCCATACCCGTAGGTAAGCGGTGAATCCCCGACTACAATGCATCGACTCCTATATGTTTCGCCGTAACACCCAACCTTGCCACCTAATGACCCCATAAGAGTCGGTAAACAAGTCAAAGTGAAACGCTAGCACATAGAGTCTCAATGTTGTCCCGGGTCATAAGGACTAATTCTGTACAACCATAAACCAGGACTTTTCCACTCGATAAGTGAGAACCACTTGGAAAGTCCTTTTATGGAGGGTTGTTCAGTGCACTCTACAAGGAGCACCTATCTGCATGTTCGGACATCACAATGTCCCCTACCAATGAAACATGGTACTCACATCGCAGATACTAGTCTCTAACTCGAGCGGCCTATATCCTTCTTAGTGGCGGCTGAATCGACTAGGAACCGTTTAGAATATACAGTATTACAAATATGAGTTTCATGATACTCATCATATGAGCATCTCATATTCTTTCTACTATTTGTATATTCAAGGGCTTTATCTATGCAGCTAGCATGGGTATACAGATAAAGATTTGCCAAAATAATAATTTCAAATATTATTAAAATAAAGACTGCTTATACATAGAGTTTCATTGTGAACACTCGGCCAACACTTGGCTCGACGGGCACCTACTCTAACAATCTCCCACTTGCACTAGAGCCAACTACCCATATGCATAAAACCCATTGATTCGCGATGCTTGTCGAATAATGGTCCAGGTAAAGGCTTAGCTAGTGGATCAACAACATAATCTGCGGAGCCGACTTTGTCAATAGACACTACTCTTCTTTTCACAATCTCTCCGAGGATGTGGTACTTTCTCAATACTAGTTTGGATTTCTGATGAGACCTTGGCTCCTTTGCTTGAGCTAAAGCTCCCGTGTTGTCACACAACACCGGGACAGGAGCAACTCCATTAGGAATGACGCCCAACTCTTGGACGAAATTCCTTATCCAAACACCCTCCCTTGCTGCATCTGATGCAGCAATGTATTCGGCCTCTGTGCTGGAATCCGTGATATTGTCTCGCTTGGAACTCTTCCAAGAGACAGCAGCACCATAGAGCATGAATACAAAACCAGAGGTTGACTTCGAGTCATCGATATCGCTTTGGAAGCTAGAGTCGGTATAGCCTTCCAATTTTAGTTCTCCACCCCATAGACCAAGAACAATTTATTGGTCCTTCTCAACTACTTGAGGATGTCTTTCACAGCTTTCCAGTGTGAAAGACCAGGGTTCGATTGATATCTACTCACTACACTTAGTGCGAAAGCCACGCCAAGACGTGTAGATATCATCCCATACATGATGCTACCAATTTCCGAAGCATACGGAATGCGTGTCATCGCCACTATCTCTGCATCAGTCTTGAAGACAGACTTGGATAGGGACACGCCATGACACATTGGTAGGTGTCCTCCCTTGGACTCATCCATCGAGAACGGCTTCACGATGGTATCAATGTATGTGGACTGGGTGAGACTAAGCAATCTTCTCGATCTATCTCTATAGATCTGTATTCCCAATACAAAAGATGCTTCACCCAAGTCCTGCATCGAGAACTTACTCGCTAACAATATCTTAGTTGATTGCAACATTCCTACATCATTCCCAATGAGTAGAATGTCATCAACATACAACACCAGGAATGTCTCAACACTCCCACTGACCTTCTTATACACACAGGGTCCCTCAGGATTCTTATAAATCAAACTCTTTGATTGTACTATCGAATCTAAGGTTCCAACTCCTTGATGCCTTCTTTAGACCATAAATAGATCTCTGAAGTTTGCATACCATATGCTCACTTCCGATAGATGTAAACCCTTCAGGTTAAGACATGTAAATAACTTTCTTAAAATCCCCATTAAGAAAGTTTGTCTTGTCATCCATCTGCCATATCTCACAGTCATACCATGCAGCTATGGCTAGCAAAATCCTTATGGACTTGAACATTGTGACTGGGAAAAGGCTTCCTCAAAGTCAACTCCTTGTCTTTGAGTACATCCTTTTGCCACCAATCGCGCCTTGAAGGTCAATACCTTCCCATCCGCCCCAAGTCCCTATGGGAACAGTTCCCTCAGGTGGATCCACAAGATCCTACACTTGGTTCGAATGCATGGAATTCATCTCAGATTCCATTGCTTCAAGCCACTTGGATGAATCGGCATCAGATAACGCTTCCTTGAAGGTCCTTGGATCACATCCATGGTTAGGCTCATCATGGCTCTCTTCAAGAAGCAGACCATACCTCATAGTGAAAGCGGACCGGTTACGGTGACCGGAAGCGCAACGAAAGTTTAAAAAACAAATTTTTGTATCAAAAATTTCGGCCACCCCATTTCTTTGTGCAACAAATACAAAAACACACAAAAATGACATACATAGTGTGTTTTAAAGAAATATACCTATCAATCTCAAGAGATTGATTATGGCTCCAACTTTGTTGTCAAACAACAGAGCTCTTGAAAGGTAGAAACTATCTTCAAGCTTTCCAATGAGCACTCCTTGCTCAACTATTAAGCCCACCACCAACTAGGTAGATCCTCTCATATTTTGCACTAGAAAAATATGAGGATTTATCAAAGAGAAGTGTTTTTGATCTCCAACAATTGAAGAACAAAAGAGAGAAAAATGGAGGAGAGAAAATATGCTATGAGGTTTCGGCCATATTGCTTGGAGGAGGGAGGAGAATAATTTTTAATTTCATGTCTTGGTGTTGCAAAAAGCAAAAGTGAAAAGTAGCATGCCATGCCATTATTTTATTCAAAAGTAATCTCCAACCCTTCACCTCCCATGCATGCATACAATATAGTTTTTAATCAAATTAAAAACTTTGGACTAAATTTAATTATCTCAAACATATTTGAGACTAATTAAACATTACTTGAATTTACCCAAGTCCCACTAGTTAAATAATTATTTTAATTGAGCTCTACAAGACTCAATATTATTTAATTAATCCAACACTTGAATTAATTTAATCATTTGGGCTCTACAAGGCCCACTAGTGTTTGATTAATTCAACACTTGAATTAATTTAATTTAGTCCATTATAATGTTTATGAAAATCACAATTTTCAAATACATTATTCTCTTGGCCAAATTTTAATTTAGGAACACTTCCATAAATCAAAATTTACATTTCTCTCATAGAAGTCATACTTCTATTTTTCTTTGCGCTTATAAACACATTTATAAGCCGTTCAACACATTGAACTATTTTCTCCTTTATAGAAGTCATACTTCTAATTTTCCTCTTACGCTTATAAACTCCTTTATAAGCCGTTCAACACATTGAACTATTTTTACTTCTCATCGGGATTTACAAAGCTAGTACTTGTGTGGCCCTCAATGGTTCATTGATACAACTAGCCGTGGGTTCACATCTCCATGTGATTCGGACTAAACATGTCCTTATTCGAGCATACCCCAATTGCTCCATTCTTACTTATCAACTCCTTGATAGTAAGAACGTCAGAACTCAAGTCTGATAGTACCCAACCAATCACGTTAAACGCCTAGCAGCATCGCTTACGTGATTCCCTAGGTATCACATGATAGTGCCTGCAAGAACCATTCAATTATGGTTAGCGTACAGTACGGTCCCTTCAACTCATATATCCCGATCGATTCGACAACCATTGGTTTATCGAGAGTTGTCAATGAATCGATACTATGTGTCATGTTGTAGTTGCATCAATGGTGTAATCTATGAAACCCCTTTCATAATTACAACCATACTCTGGCCAGAGATTTCAACCTACATACACATGATTACACATAGGATATCCATACCCGAAGGTAAGCGGTGAATCCCCGACTACAATGCATCGACTCCTATGTGTTTCGACAGAACACCCAACCTTGCCACCTGATGACCCCATGAGAGTCGGTAAACAAGTCAAAGTGTAATTCTAGCACACAGAGTCTCAATGTTGTCTCGGGTCATAAGGACTAATTCTGTACAACCATAAACCAGGACTTTTCCACTCGATAAGTGAGAACCACTTGGAAAGTCCTTTTATGGAGGGTTGTTCAGTGCACTCTACCAGGAGCACCTATCTGCATGTTCGGACATCACAATGTCCCCTACCAATGAAACATGGTACTCACATCGCAGATACTAGTCTCTAACTCGAGCGGCCTATATCCTTCTTAGTGGCGGCTGAATCGACTAGGAACCGTTTAGAATATACAGTATTACAATATGAGTTTCATGATACTCATCATATGAGCATCTCATATTCTTTCTACTATTTGTATATTCAAGTGTTTTATCTATGCAGCTAGCATGGGTATACAGATAAAGATTTGCCAAAATAATAATTTCAAATATTATTAAAATAAAGACTGCTTATTCATAGAGTTTCATTGTGAACACTCGGCCAACACTTGGCTCGACGGGCACCTACTCTAACAATCTCCCACTTGCACTAGAGCCAACTACCCATATGCTTAAAACCCATTGATTCGCGATGCTTGTCGAATAATGGTCCAGGTAAAGGCTTAGCTAGTGGATAAACAACATAATCTGCGGAGCCGACTTTGTCAATAGACACTACTCTTCATTCCACAATCTCTCCGAGGATGTGGTACTTTCTCAATACGAGTTTGGATTTCTGATGAGACCTTGGCTCCTTTGTTTGAGCTATAGCTCCCGTGTTGTCACACAACACCGGGATAGGAGCAATTCCATTAGGAATGACGTCCAACTCTTGGACGAAATTCCTTATCCAAACAGCCTCTCTTGCTGCATCTGATGCAGCAATGTATTCGGCCTCTGTGCTGGAATCCGTATTATTGTCTTGCTTGGAACTCTTCCAAGAGACAGCAGCACCGTTGAGCATGAATACAAAACTAGAGGTTGACTTCGAGTTATCGATATCGCTTTGGAAGCTAGAGTCGGTATAGCCTTCCAATTTCAGTTCTCTACCCCCATAGACCAAGAACAATTTATTGGTCCTTCTCAACTACTTGAGGATGTCTTTCACAGCTTTCCAGTGTGGAAGACCAGGGTTCGATTGATATCTACTCACTACAATTAGTGCCACGTCAAGACGTGTAGATATCATCACATACATGATGCTACCAATTGCCGAAGCATACGGAATGCGTGTCATCGCCACTATCTCTGCATCTGTCTCAAGAGACAGACTTGGATAGGGACACGCCATGACACATTGATAGATGTCCTTTCATGGACTCATCCATCGAGAACCGCTTCACGATGGTATCAATGTATGTGGACTGGGTGAGATCAAGCAATCTTTTCGATCTATCTCTATAGATCTGTATCCCAATACAAAAATGCTTCACCCAAGTCCTGCATCGAGAACTTACTCGCTAACCAAATCTTAGTTGATTGCAACATCCCTACATCATTCCCAATGAGTAGAATGTCATCAACATACAACACTAGGAATGTCACAACACTCCCACCGACCTTCTTATACACACAGGGTCCCTCAGGATTCTTAGTAAATCAAACTCTTTGATTGTACAATCGAATCTAAGGTTCCAACTCCTTGATGCCTTCTTTAGACCATAAATAGATCTCTGAAGTTTGCATACCATATGCTCACTTCCGACAGATGTAAACCCTTCAGGTTGAGACATGTAAATCACTTTCTTAAAATCCCTATTAAGAAAGACTGTCTTAACATCCATCTGCCATATCTCATAGTCATACCATGCAGCTATGGCTAGCAAAATCCTTATGGACTTGAACATTGCGACTGGGAAAAGGTTTCCTCAAAGTCAACTCCTTGTCTTTGAGTACATCCTTTTTCCACCAATCGCGCCTTGAAGGTCAATACCTTCCCATCCGCCCCAAGTCCCTATGGGAACAGTTCCCTCAGGTGGATCCACAAGATCCTACACTTGGTTTGAATGCATGGAATTCACCTCAGATTCCACTGCTTCAAGCCACTTGGATGAATCGGCATCAGATAATGCTTCCTTGAAGGTCCTTGGATCACATCCATGGTTAGGCTCATCATGGCCCTCTTCAAGAAGCAGACCATACCTCATATGTGGTCTCGAGACTCTCTCGGATCTTCTAGGAGTTTGTATCTCCTCTCTTGGCTCTTCGGGTGTGGGTTCTATAATTGCGGGTTTCTCTCGAACCTCTTCGAGTTCTATCATCTCCCTTTTTCTATCCAATAGAAAATCCTTTTCAAAAAGGTTGCATTCCTAGAAGCAAACACCTTTGTTTCTTGGGGATGATAGAAATAATATCCAACTTAATTCCTTGGATATCCCACAAAGTAACATAAAATGGATCAACAATCCAATTTATCTCCCACTACCTGCTTCACATAAGCAGGGCTCCCCATATTCTAAGATAAGAATATTTGGGAGGCTTATCCATCCATATCTCATATGGTGTCTGCCTTTGAATGGACATTTAACGGAATATCTTTTAATTTTAAGTTATAGAGATCGTTTTCAAGTTCTCAAGTACCAATCAAACATTCATTCATGTAAATGTTGCAAACACCTTTGCAAAATAAACAAGAATATCCATTTTTATCAGCATAGAAATGGAAACAATGTTTTACAAAATTAGGTACAAACAAAACATCTCATAAAATTAACTTAAACTATTGTTCAATAATAAGTAAACATCCTTAATGGCCTTGGCAGCAACTCTTGCTCCATTGCCTATCCTCAGGAAGGTCACACCTTCTTTAAGCTTCCTACTTCTTCCCATCACCTGTAACCCATTACAGAGATGTGAGTCACAACCGGTATCTAATACCCAAGAAGTAGAGTTAATTGAAATGTTTACTTAAATTTAGAACATACCGTTTCCAGAACACTTCTGGGCCAGATATTCCTCGCAATTTCGCTTCCAATGTCCAGGCTTCTTGCAGTGATGACAAACATCACCAGTCTTGTCAGCCTTAACTAGTCTGGCTGCCTCAACGGGATTCGGAGATTGCCTCAACAAGGGCACATTCTTCTTGGGACGTTGGAAAGAACTCTTCTTTCCCTTCCCATGTGGATCAATCTTCGTACCAGATGAAGAATCCACATAAAGAACCAACTTCTCTTTCTTGATGGTGGATTCAAACGTAACAAGCATGTTTACCAACTCCTCAAGGGTCGGTTCCATCTTGTTCATGTTGAAGTTCACCACAAAAGGATCAAATGAGCTAGGCAGCGATAACAGCAATACGTCGGTGGTCAACTCCGAAGGCAAGATCATATCCATGCCAACGAGCTTGTCCACGAGCCCGATCACCTTTAGGCCATGCTCATGGACCGAGGCCCCATCTCGCATGCGCAAAGCGATCAGCTCCTTGACGGTAGCATGCCTAAGAGGACGCGTTTGCTCTCCAAAGAGCTCCTTGAGGTGCAAATGAATGTCAGCAGCACTCTTTGCACCCTCAAAACGCCTCTGCAGCTCATCATTCATAGAAGTCAGCATATAACACCTTGCTATCAAGTCATGGTCACACCATTCCTTGTAAGCCTGCAATTCCTCAGGAGTGCAGTCAGTCGGAGCCTCAACAGGGGGCGACTGAGTCAGTGTATATGTTACCCTTTCCGAATTCAAGACTATTTTCAAATTTCTTAGCCAAGTGAGGTAATTAGGTCCAGTTAATATGTGTTTGTCGAGTATTACAGATATCGAATTGCGCATCGAAGACATTGTCGATTTGTACTGAAAAGTAAAACAGATAAATGTTGATGACTATTTAAAATATTTGGTAAGATATAAAGTATGGACTTTAACTTTATAAATATTTACTCCCACTGTTTTGACATCTTTCACTACCCTCTAGTGAAAACGGGAAACTCCTTTCCTCAGTAGGTACGTAAGGTCCAATTAGCGAATTATGATCCCGATTATATAGCCAATCACAATTCCTAAAAGGTAGTTTCCCAATTGCATCACAATGCAACCCTTAACGTAAACTTTTGTCTCACGTTTGATTAGGACCCAATAATATGACGTCGTTCATCTTCACGTGTCAAGCCTTACCCATCGAAGTTCAACCTTAATGGACGGTCGCCATGAGTTCCCTCAATAATATGAGCCGAAATCATGGGAGTTCCACGTAGTTCACATCACCATGTCAATGGATGTCACAGCTTTCCGGCATTCGAGGCTCCCCCAATAATATGAGCCGAGCCCCGAGTACGGGTAGCGTTCATCATGCACTCATTGTCGATGGAAGACAAGGAAATTATAAACAAATTTATAATTCCCCTTTTCGGGCTTGATATTTATTTTGAATCTTATTCAAAATGAGGGTTTTTTAATTTTGAAAGGTCTCATCATTAATTTTATTTTAAAAAGCTCGCCATGTTTGATCGTATGTTTGCCGGATTCATGCAACTTTGTTATTATAATAATAATAACGCACATACTCATTATTTATAACATATCATGCATATATCATAAATAGAAAACAATACAAGGATGATCAATCGCCCCAAAACTAATGGCCCGTGTGAGCCAAACACGGGCCTAGGTCCAATCCTAGGGTAAATGCACGGGATGCAATGCAACTAAATTATTACATTAGCATCCAATATTACATGTCTTCGATCTTCATAATCACCAAGGCCACCATCTTCCAATCTTGATCTTCCCCTATTCTAATATTTACAAATAAATATCAATGGCACATAGGGATACATCTCATGGGGTGGGAACGGGCCATAAACCAAGCCCACTTTAAAAATTGATAATTATTACAATCATTCAACATCAAATATCCTAGCATACACCTAGCAAATTGGGCTTGGGCTTTTGATCATCCTTCATGCATAATATCACATATCATACACCATCAATTAATTATCACAATAATTAATTGATCCAATATTATATATCTTGATCCAATCACTAACCGCCACGATTATAAACTAAATTAACAAAGTATACAAACACATTTGTCTACTTTCAAATTAATTTATTTATAACCGAATTTCTTGTAAATCACCATTTACTATAAATAATTAAAGTCCAACTTAAATTATTTATTTCATGAGAAAATATTTGCAACTTTTGTAATTTTAAACTTAAGGGCCCAAAAAACTTATTTTTCACCAAAAACATTTTCGGCCCATTTAAAATTCACAAACATGTTAGCCATCCAATGGCCCAACAACTCAAGGCCCATGACACTTTGATATACCAAAACACTTTTGGAAACCCTAGCCGTCATCGCCGTCGCCGGAGCTCCGTCGCCGGATTCCGGCCAACTTAAAAAAATTTTTTTTTTTTTTATTAAAAGGATGGGGCGTTTCGGGCAGCCCCTAGGGCTGCCCTTGCTGCCCGTTTCGGGCAGCCCTTCGGGCAGCTTGGGCTGCCCGAAATGGGCAGCAACAAGCTGCCGAAAAATCCCCAAATGTGGCCTTGAAATTTGTTGCAAACTTTACACTCATGCGGTTAGAAAACGATCTCAACATAATATCTTGTATTTGCTACACAAAAACGTAACCATAGCTCGGATACCACTTGAAAGCGGACCGGTTACGGTGACCGGAAGCGCAACGGAAGTTTAAAAAACAAATTTTTGTATCAAAAATTTCGGCCACCCCATTTCTTTGTGCAACAAATACAAAAACACACAAAAATGACATACATAGTGTGTTTTAAAGAAATATACCTATCAATCTCAAGAGATTGATTATGGCTCCAACTTTGTTGTCAAACAACAAAGCTCTTGAAAGGTAGAAACTATCTTCAAGCTTTCCAATGAGCACTCCTTGCTCAACTATTAAGCCCACCACCAACTAGGTAGATCCCCTCATATTTTGCACTAGAAAAATATGAGGATTTATCAAAGAAAAGTGTTTTTGATCTCCAACAATTGAAGAACAAAAGAGAGAAAAATGGAGGAGAGAAAATATGCTATGAGGTTTCGGCCATATTGCTTGGAGGAGGGAGGAGAATAATTTTTAATTTCATGTCTTGGTGTTGCAAAAAGCAAAAGTGAAAAGTAGCATGCCATGCCATTATTTTATTCAAAAGTAATCTCCAACCCTTCACCTCCCATGCATGCATACAATATAGTTTTTAATCAAATTAAAAACTTTGGACTAAATTTAATTATCTCAAACATATTTGAGACTAATTAAACATTATTTGAATTTACCCAAGTCCCACTAGTTAAATAATTATTTTAATTGAGCTCTACAAGACTCAATATTATTTAATTAATCCAACACTTGAATTAATTTAATCATTTGGGCTCTACAAGGCCCACTAGTGTTTGATTAATTCAACACTTGAATTAATTTAATTTAGTCCATTATAATGTTTATGAAAATCACAATTTTCAAATACATTATTCTCTTGGCCAAATTTAATTTAGGAACACTTCCATAAATCAAAATTTACATTTCTCTCATAGAAGTCATACTTCTATTTTTCTTTGCGCTTATAAACACATTTATAAGCCGTTCAACACATTGAACTATTTTCTCCTTTATAGAAGTCATACTTCTAATTTTCCTCTTACGCTTATAAACTCCTTTATAAGCCGTTCAACACATTGAACTATTTTTACTTCTCATCGGGATTTACAAAGCTAGTACTTGTGTGGCCCTCAATGGTTCATTGATACAACTAGCCGTGGGTTCACATCTCCATGTGATTCAGACTAAACATGTCCTTATTCGAGCATACCCCAATTGCTCCATTCTTACTTATCAACTCCTTGATAGTAAGAACGTCAGAACTCAAGTCTGATAGTACCCAACCAATCACGTTAAACGCCTAGCAGCATCGCTTACGTGATTCCCTAGGTATCATATGATAGTGCCTGCAAGAACCATTCAATTATGGTTAGCGTACAGTACGGTCCCTTCAACTCATATATCCCGATCGATTCGACAACCATTGGTTTATCGAGAGTTGTCAATGAATCGATACTATGTGTCATGTTGTAGTTGCATCAATGGTGTAATCTATGAAACCCCTTTCATAATTACAACCATACTCTGGCCAGAGATTTCAACCTACATACACATGATTACACATAGGATATCCATACCCGAAGGTAAGCGGTGAATCCCCGACTACAATGCATCGACTCCTATGTGTTTCGACAGAACACCCAACCTTGCCACCTGATGACCCCATGAGAGTCGGTAAACAAGTCAAAGTGTAATTCTAGCACACAGAGTCTCAATGTTGTCTCGGGTCATAAGGACTAATTCTGTACAACCATAAACCAGGACTTTTCCACTCGATAAGTGAGAACCACTTGGAAAGTCCTTTTATGGAGGGTTGTTCAGTGCACTCTACCAGGAGCACCTATCTGCATGTTCGGACATCACAATGTCCCCTACCAATGAAACATGGTACTCACATCGCAGATACTAGTCTCTAACTCGAGCGGCCTATATCCTTCTTAGTGGCGGCTGAATCGACTAGGAACCGTTTAGAATATACAGTATTACAAATATGAGTTTCATGATACTCATCATATGAGCATCTCATATTCTTTCTACTATTTGTATATTCAAGGGCTTTATCTATGCAGCTAGCATGGGTATACAGATAAAGATTTGCCAAAATAATAATTTCAAATATTATTAAAATAAAGACTGCTTATTCATAGAGTTTCATTGTGAACACTCGGCCAACACTTGGCTCGACGGGCACCTACTCTAACACATAGGTGGTCTCGAGACTCTCTCGGATCTTCTAGGAGCTTGTATCTCCTCTCTTGGCTCTTCGGGTGTGGGTTCTATAATTGTGGGTTTCTCTCGAACCTCTTCGAGTTCTATCATTTCCCCTTTTCTATCCAATAGAAAATTCCTTTTCCAAAAAGGTTGCATTCCTAGAAACAAACACCTTTGTTTCTTGGGGATGATAGAAATGATATCCAACTTAATTCCTTGGATATCCCACAAAGTAATATAAAATGGATCAACTATCCAATTTATCTCCCACTACCTGCTTCATAAGCAGGGCACCCCCATATTCTAAAATAAGAATACTTACGAGGCTTACCCATCCATATCTCATATGGTGTGTGCCTTTTAATGGACATTTAGTGGAATATCTTTTAATTTAAGTTATAGAGATCGTTTTCAAGTTCATTAGTACCAATCAAACATTCATTCATGTAAATGTTGCAAACACCTTTGCAAAATAAACAAGAATATCCATCTTTATCACCATAGAAATGGAAACAATGTTTTTTACAAAATTAGGTACAAACAAAACATCTCATAAAATTAACTTAAACTTTTGTTCAATAATAAGTAAACATATTCAATAGCCTTGGCAGCAACTCTTGCTCCATTGCCCATCCTCTAGAAGGTCACACCTTCCTTAAGCATTCTACTTCTTCCCATCACCTGTAACCCATTACAGAGATGTGAATCACAACCGGTATCTAATACCCAAGAAGTAGAGTTAATTGAAATGTTTACTTAAATTCAGAACATACCGTTTCCAGAACACTTCTGGGCCAGATATTCCTTGCAATTTCGCCTCCAATGTCCAGGCATCTTGCAGTGATGACAAACATCACTAGTCTTGTCAGCCCTAACTGGTGTGGCTGCCACAACGGGATTCGGAGATTGCCTCAACAAGGGCACGTTCTTCTTGGGACGTTGGAAAGAACGCTTCTTTCCATTCCCATGTGAATCAATCTTCGTACCAGATGAAGAACCCACATAAAGAACCAACTTCTCTTTCTTGATGGTGGATTCAAATGTAACAAGCATGTTTACCAACTCCTCAAGGGTTGGTTCCATCTTGTTTATGTTGAAGTTCACCACAAAAGGATCAAATGAGCTAGGCAATGATAACAGCAACACGTCGGTGGTCAACTCCGAAGGCAAGATCAAATCCATGCCAACGAGCTTGTCCACGAGCCCGATCACTTTTAGGCCATGCTCATGGACCGAGGCCCCATCTCGCATGCGCAAAGTGATCAGCTCCTTGACGGTAGCATGCCTGAGAGGACGCGTTTGCTCACCAAAGAGCTCTTTGAGGTGCAAATGAATGTCAGCAGCATTCTTTGCACCCTCAAAACGCCTCTGCAGCTCATCGTTCATAGAAGTCAGCATATAACACCTGGCTATCAAGTCATGGTCACACCATTCCTTGTAAGCCTGCAATTCCTCAAGAGTGCAGTCAGTCGGAGCCTCAACAGGGGGCGACTGAGTCAGTGTATATGTTACCCTTTCCGAATTCAAGACTATTTTCAAATTTCTTAGCCAAGTGAGGTAATTAGGTCCAGTTAATATGTGTTTGTCGAGTATTACAGATATCGAATTGCGCATCGAAGACATTGTTGATTTGTACTGAAAAGTAAAACAGATAAATGTTGATGACTATTTTAAATATTTAGTAAGATAAGAAGTTTGGACTTTTACTTCATAAATATTTGCTCCCACTGTTTTGACATCTTTCACTACCCTCTAGTGAAAACGGGAAACTCCTTTCCTCAGTAGGTACGTAAGGTCCAATTAGCGAATTATGATCCCGAATAATATCAGCCAATCACAATTCCTAAAAGGTAGTTTCCAATTGCATCACAATGCAACCCTCTACGTAAACTTTTGTCTCACGTTTGATTAGGACCCAATAATATGACGTCGTTCATCTTTACGTGTCAAGCCTAACCCATCGATATTGAACCTTAATGGACGATCGCCATGAGTTCCCTCAATAATATGAGCCGAAATCATGGGAGTTCCACGTAGTTCACATCACTATGTCAATGGATGTCACAGCTTTCCGGCACTAAGGGCCCCCCCAATAATATGAGCCGAGCCCCGAGTACGGGTAGCGTTCATCATGCACCCATTGTCGATGGAAGACAAGGAAATTATAACCAATTTTATAATTCCCCTTTTCGGGCTTGATATTAATTTTGAATCTTATTCAAAATGAGGGTTTTTAGTTTTGAAAGGTCTCATCATTAATTTTTATTTTAAAAGCTCGCCATGTTTGATCGTATGTTTGCCGGATTCATGCAACTTTGTTATTATCATAATAATAACGCACATACTCATTATTTATAACATATCATGCATATATTATAAACAGTAAACAAACAAGGATGATCAATCGCCCCAAAACTAATGGACCGTGTGAGCTAAACACGGGCCTAGGTCCAATCCTAGGGTAAATGCACGGGATGCAAATGCAACTATTACATTAGCTTCCAATATTTACATGTCTTCGATCTTCATAATCATCATGGCCACCATCTTCCAATCTTGATCACCCACTATACTAATATTTACAAATAAATATCCATGGCAAATAGGGATACATCTCATGGGGTGGGAACGGGCCATAAACCAAGCCCACTTTAAATTTGATAATTATTACAATCATTCAACATCAAATATCCTAGCATACACCTAGCAAATTGGGCTTGGGCTTTTGATCATCCTTCATGCATAATATCACATATCATACACCATCAATTAATTATCACAATAATTAATTGATCAAATATTATATATCTTGATCCAATCACTAACCGCCACGATTATAAACTAAATTAACAAAGTATACAAACACCTTTGTCTACTTTCAAATTAATTTATTTATAACCGAATTTCTTGTAAATCACCATTTACTATAAATAATTAAAGTCCAACTTAAATTATTTATTTCATGAGAAAAATTTGCAACTTTTGTAATTTTAAACTTAAGGGCCCAAAAACTTATTTTTCACCAAAAACATTTTGGCCCATTTAAAATCACAAACATGTTAGCCATCCCATGGCCCAACAACTCAAGGTCCATGACACTTTGATATTCCAAAATACTTTTGGAAACCCTAGCCGTCATCGCCGTCGCCGGATTCCGGCCAACTTACCCAAAATTTTTTTTTTTATTTAAAATGTTGGGGCTGTTCGGGCAGCCCCTTGGGCTGCCCTAGCTGCCCGTTTCGGGCAGCCCCTCGGGCAGCCCAAGCTGCCCGAAATGGGCAGCAACTAGCTGCCCAAAAACAGCCCCGAAAATGCCTTGAATCGTTGCAAAAATTTTGTTCTCATGCGGTTAGAAATCGATCTCAACATAATATCTTGTATTTGCTACACAAAAACGTAACCATAGCTCGGATACCACTTGAAAGGGGATCGGTTACGGTGACCGGAAGCACAACGGAAGTTAAAAATTTTTAATTTTTCATACAAAAATTCGGCCACCACAATGTTTTGTGCAACAAATACAATAAACACCAAAATGTCATACATAGGGTGTTTTAGAAGATATTACCTATCAACCTCTTGAGGTTGATGATGGCTCCAACTTTGTTGTCAAGCAACAAAGCTCTTGAATGGCATGAAGATCTACAAGCTCTCCAAGATCTTGAATCTTTCCTTCAAATTAGGCCCACCACCAACTAGCTAGAACCCTTCATATTTTGCACTAGAAAAATATGAAGATTTTTCAAAGAGAAGTGTATATTTTCTCCTCAACAATTGAAGAAGAAAAATGAGAGAAAACTTGAGAGAGAAAGGGGAGGAATTTCGGCCATGAGGATGCAAGAATGAGGGAGGGGAGACTTGTCTTGGTAGTGGAAAAAGTTGTCCCAAAAAGTTGCATGCCATGCCTTGAAAACTCAAAAAGTAGTCTCCCAACCTTTCACCTCCCATGCATGCATATTATATGGTTTTTAATCAAATTAAAAACCATGGACTAAATTTAATTATCTCAAACACATTTGAGACTAATTAAACATTACTTGAATTTACTCAAGTCCCACTAGTTAAATAATTATTTTAATTGAGCTCTTCAAGACTCAATATTATTTAATTAATTCAACACTTGGATTAATTTAATTATTTGGACTCTACTAGGTCCACTAGTGTTTAATTAATTCAACACTTGAATTAATTTAATTTAGTCCATAATAATGTTTATGAAAATCATTTTCAATTACATTATTCACTTGGCCAATTTTAATTTAGGAACACTTTCTTAAATTAAAATTTACATTTCTCTCATAGAAGTCATACTTCTATTTTTCTTTACACTTATAAACTCATTTATAAGTCGTTCAACGCATTGAACTATTTTCTCCTTTATAGAAGTCATACTTCTAATTTTCCCTACGCTTATAAACTCCTTTATAAGCCGTTCAACACATTGAACTATTTTTACTTCTCAACGGGATCTAGAAAGCTAGCACTTGTGTGGCCCTCAATGGTTCATTGATACGACTAGCCGTGGGTTCACATCTCCATGTATTCGGACT